>NC_134778.1:5765588-5785588 GCF_046742065.1 Oratosquilla oratoria
AAAATCAAAGTTTTATTCCTATTAACATTGTCACAACTATCCCTACTAATAATTCATTTGGCATATTTGATCATGATTATATCGTTCCTTTGAAATTCTAATAACTAATTACATGATAGCAAAAATACCATGTTTCTTCATAGCAAGTAGAGCGAGTAGAATACTAAATATTTTAAAGCAGGAACTATAAACGTTATCCACGGAATTTATTTTCTCCCAAAATTAATCAATATTCAAGAAATCAGTTTGAGAACACCACAGTTTCTTTTTCTTTTTTAGAACAATAAGCTCTGGAGCCGAAGAAGGACCACCGAAGAAGAAACCCAAAGACTCTCGAAAATTCTTGCAGAGTCTTTCTTTAAAAAAAAAAAAAAAAAAAAAAAAAAAAAAGGGGAAACGAAGAAATACTTCTGCGGAAGATACACCCCCTCCCCCCCCCAAAAAAAATGAGACGTAAAGAAGACCCCGAAGCGAGGAGATGGACACAAAAGGTGTTGGAGGTTTTCAGGGCCTGAACCGGAAGTCACAGAGAAAATGAAGTAGCTCTCGGCATCGGGGATAATTCGGGGATGGACTTCTTGTAGAAGATCAAAGAGCTTCCGGGAAAGAAGCCGGCATCTACTCAAGGGAATTCAAGTTCGCAGATGCTCTAAGTCTACCGGGTATGCTGAGGACTTTCAAAAAGACAAAGTAAAGCGAAAAACCAAGAAGAAAACGAAGGAAAATTAATAACATATCTATCCAGTTCAAACAATTTCCAATTCTGCGTTGGCAGCTGTTGGCATGTAGCAGAAAGTGAGTTGAAATACAGGAAAATATAAAAAGAAAGATTAAATGTGGGATGTTTTACTTTGGAAATATCCTAATACGTATTATATATATATATATATATATATATATATATATATATATATATATATATATATATATATATATTATAAAACCATATTCTCACTTGATATTTATTCATAAAGTTTCCTCTCTCTTTCTCTCTCTCAGGCGGATAAATGACATAATTGTTCAAATTGAAATTCGGCAGGATGTTAGACTAGACCCTTAGAAGATTTTCAGGTATAGGGCCATCTCGAACCCTACCCAGGAAGTGTATGGCGGCCATTTTGAAAAATGGCCCCCGGCAAACACTATAAATCACATAAATCTGGATATTATCCTCATTAATTCATGATTCAAGTGATTTAAAGCTTTCATATTTATGAAATGTTTATTCTAGTACTGAAATGTATCTAAAAAAAATTGCCCAGTAACAAATAGGTGGATCTAGATAGCTATTCTGGGGGGGGGGGGGGGGCAAACAAGAAAGGGGCGCCATAGAAGTCTTGGCTTTATCAGCTACATCAAGACTTTTACTCTATTATTTTGCCACTTGGAGGAATCAACATAGATCCGGGGGTGAGGGTGGGGGATTATGGCCCTAATACCCCTCCCCCAAAATCTAAATGTGCAGTAACATATATGATTGAAGTCAAGGTAATTTATTCAACCATCTATTCAACACATGCAAGTGTCAATGAATAGGAAGCTCAATCTTCTCTATCAGGTTTACTCACATACCTTAGAGAGAGCATTGCCTATGTCTTCGTAGAAGGCTAGCAGGACACCCCCCCCCCACCCGTTTTGTTGGTTCTAAGACCTGAGAAATTGGCAAGAATTCTGCTTTTTAAGATGTGTCGAGTCTACACGGCTGCTATGTGATACACCTAGCTGTTCCATTCTCGCAGAATAAAGTCGAGCAAGATCTGCTAACTTAAACAATGATGAAACATCTCCATCTTTCTTGGCTTCCTCAATGTACTCGCATGTAATCAGCTCAGCTAGGACAAATCTATGAGTGATCTTAGCACTTTTGACTTCTTATCTTTAGCATGTTCAGCAGTGGAAGCTTTCTTGCATAGTCCAGCAAAGCAACGAGAATAGTATAGTGCATCCTATGAAACCATATCTCCTGTACTTAGCTTAGCAATTAGCCTCTCATCTTGAAAATCCAATGTGCACTTACAAACACGTGCATCTTAAAGAAAGGTTGATGCTCTGTGTAGTCCACCTGATGTTGATAATGGCTGGTCACAAGAAAAGCACATGTATTTCTTTCTTTTTTGTGGCCCCTCTTTAATACTCATTCGGATGAACTTAAACGAAGACGTTTTAGAATTTGAATATTCTCTTTTTTAAGCAGTCCGGAAATTGGTCGTGTTGAATTTGATACGGTAAGACTTGTGCCATTTTACCTACCGTACTTCGAATGTAGCTCAAACACCATTGCCTTCATCAAGTCGTCGAATATCTAGTTTTCTGAGAAAGTATTATACCCAGCCCCGTGATCAGTACGTCTTGATTCTGCTGGACATTGCTACTTCTTGTCGTTGATTGTTTGGTAAATGATACATTTCTTTCCATTTGTTAGCTGAATGTCTTGAGTTAACACAAGAATATGGGGTTCTGCTCGTATCTTGGTCTTCTTACTAGCCATCTACCCATCACACTTAGTCAAACCTACAAATACAAAAAGAGCAATTATATTTAGAACTTGGAATTGAAACTTATGATAATTATTGGTAATTAATACATACTGTTAATAGGACTGTACAAAGTGGAACGGGTTGTAGTACAGTCTGAACGAGAGTACGTAATCTGTAAAATGGAAAGACCCCAAGAATAAGTAAAAATGTTACGATAGCAACTTAATTGATGTGTAAAGAAGGCGCTGTTGAAATAAATACTGGCTAATATATGGTTAGTGATTATGAATATATAACGGTTAATGAACAGTATATCAGAAGACTCACATCGAGATAGTATCGGTGGTATAGATGATATGAAATACTTACATTTTTGTATTTTGACGTAAAATTAGTAATGAGCAACTCTGTTAGATACATTTTATTATTAAATAAAGTTGATAAATATAAAAGTATAAAAACACTTGAATTGTGTAGTGCTGAAGGTGATGTCCTGATTGATCAAATTTATACTCTTTGCTGGCAGCCATATTGGAAAATGGCTGCCATTTGCTTCCTGGGCAACGTTCGAGATGGCACCACATCTGAAAATTTTAATAAGGTTCTAGTCAAACATTCTGCCAAATCCAATTTGAAAAATGGCATGAGATTTTGTCACTAATACGCCAAACTATCCCTTTCTCTTCCAAACACACACATACAAAAACACACACACACACACACACACACACACACACACACACACACACACACACACACACACACACACACACACACACACACACACACACACACACACACACACACACACACACGAACAAACAAACAAATAAGCAAAGGGAAACGCATATCTTCAATACTGCCTGAATTAAATCTCGCCATATGTTGAAATGGGAAAATATATTACCGGCGTCACCAAAATGTGGGTTTCGGTAACATAATTCTGCGTTTTTAGTACAACACACATATATGTGTAAGCGTGTGAGTGTGTGTGTGTGTGTGTGTGTGTGTGTGTGTGTGTGTGTGTGTGTGTGTGTGTGTGTGTGTGTGTGTGTGTGTGTGCGTGTGTGTGTGTGTGTGTGTGTGTGTGTGTGTGTGTGTGTGTGTGTGTGTGTGTGTGCGTGTGTGTGTGTGTGTATATGTGTGTGTGTGTGTGTGTGTGTGTGTGTGTGTGTGTGTGTGTGTGTGTGTGTGTGTGTGTGTGCGTGTGTGCGTGTGTGTGTGTGTGTGTGTGTGTGTGTGTGTGTGTGTGTGTGTGTGTGTGTGTGTGTGTGTGTGTGTGTGTGTGTGTGTGTGTATATACATAACTAGAAAATGATTTATAAAGATAAAGAATTTCTCCTATGATTCCTTATAATTCATGTTTCCATCGCACCAATATCAGAAGTTTGAGGCTTTCAGAGACAATTTATTTCCTGTCGTTTACGGAGGAAAGTTAGTCACATATCCTTGCCAGAAATATTCACAAGTTAAGTTAGACTAGTTTAGGCTAGGTTAGACTAGGTTAGGCTAGGTCAGGGAAGGCTGCGTATGCCGTTTTTTTTTTTTTTTTTTTTTACTTCTCGCACCTCCTACGGCTTGCCTTAAATGCTTCTTCTTTGTCCCTTGTTTCTCCTGGCATTTTCATAACGAGGTCAGCGAAAATTACTTTCGCCGTTTCACAAATGATGCTCTCGTTAATAGCGTCACCTTGTATATGCTCCTCGTTGATCCATATGAGAAGCAACCTGTCAACATCGTCAAGAATACGTGACCGTTGCATAGCTATTCATGTCACTCCCTTTAAAGCATCTGTCTCCTTAATCTTGTCCTTGTTCTTGAAGATAGTGCAGATTGTTGATGTAGTCCGATTGTGTGTGTGTGCTAAGTCAGCCACGCTCACAACTCGTTCTCACTTGTCAGTTATTTCATGTTTCACTTCTACGGTTATATGCCTTTCTTCGGGGACATTCTTGCAAGGATTATTAAACCATATACTAAAAACATCACAAATAATGTGTTTGAACACAAGTTTGGAAAATGTACGATCTGAAAAGACACTAAGATTCTGGCGGAACAAGCGCTAAACACAGGTAGATAGCCGAGCTTCCCGGTAACACGAACAGAACGTTCACTCCCTATTCGTATGATACGTGTCCAGCTCCCATCAACGGCTTCATACTGAACATATATAACAAACTGATATATGACACATTATTTCATCATTAATCAATCACCAAATTAATATTTGTTTCGTTTCCAATTGTGTTTCATAATCCATTTAGTTACCACAATGCAATTATTACAATATGGTTGGAAAATATCCAGAACTGATCTCCTAACTCTTTATATTCCAGTGTCTCTCGCGACGTGACACCACTACTCGACCTTGGGCGCTCTCCAACACACTACTCGGCAGCTTTCAATGTTTCACGTTCAAAAGTGTCTCACAGTTCTTCAAGGCTCTCAAGATAACCAAGTACTCCAAACCGATTAGAAATTATTACCGCATACTTCTGGGCTCACACATCACCCCTGAGTTTCTCTAGATAAAATCCAGGTGGATTGAATCTCGAGATTCTCCTGGGTTTGCTGTGTAGTCCGATTGTTACGATCACAAGTCTATGATCAGTCCTAAAAAAATTCATTCTTTAATAAACCCTGTAGCTCTGTGGGGTCTTCCAGCAAGTACTAGGAAGAATGTGGTCGATCTACTTGGCCACAACTTCGGCATGTACGATATCCATCGGCGTGACTCTCGTCTCTGGAACCAAGAACTATCAGATCGTTTTATTTCAAAAATATGATACAAAATTAATAGAAAAGAAATATGTGTATATTTACGATATGGAAAATAGAATAGATTTTACGACTAAGAGAACAGGTTAATTAAGCTTTCAAAATAGTAAACTTTTAGTAAGCGACTTGAAATAATTAATTAATAAATAAAATGGTCTTTCATTTGAAATCAACTCTTATACTATTTGGAAATATTTTTACATATTGTGTAATCATGAGTTATAACAAACTGAATTATTAAAGGATAAACTATAACATATTCCATTACCTGTCCTGTGAACCCCTTTTTGTGTTTCTGTGGACCACTATTGCAGAAACACTGGTCTAGATGGCGTTACAAAAAGAAAGAATTTTTTTTATTTGGTTTTCTGAGGGAACCATTCCTGATTCCCGTAAAGGGCGTCTTTTTTTTCTGAAGCGAATGGGGGGTCGAGAAAACGGTCTTCAAACACCTCCGGTATTTCGCGAACTCGTGGAAGCCCAAAAGTTGTTGGAATACCTCAGGTTCTTCAGGACTGTGGCAGCACACAGAGAGAGAGAGAGAGAATGAGAGAAAGAGAGAAAGAGATAAAGATAAAGAGATAGGTGGACAAAGTGGAAGACAAAAGAAATGGAAATGTGGACCTAGACAGAAAAAAAATGAAAGGAAGTTAGAGATACTGTAGGTAAGAAGAGAGATTGAGGAAGGGAGAGATTTTGTGAAAGATATAGATATACATGTAGAGATAAAAGTGTAAGAATATAATTTTACTTATTTTCTCTTTCTCTTTATGTTGGTATGTTTTTTTTTCACAATCTGAATTACAAACACATCTATACTTAATTCCTAGGCAGCGTCCGCTACATTATTTCAACAGACTTGGCAATTTCAAACTTCTTCATTAATCTTTTGTTTGCCTTTTATTTATTGGCTCCGATACACTTGTTTAGATATTTCTTAATCTACTAGTAGATCTTTATCTCCAATTGACTTCCTCAATTTCTTTATATTCGTATTTACCTTATTTTAGTTATATCATTCATCAAAACTTTGATTTGTATGCATAGAAAGCAAACAATATTTGAATGTTCATCAATGTCGTTTCTTGGGTTCTCGGAAATCTTATTCCTCTCAAATGGAATCAGGCAAACTGAAGAAATATAGTTAGTGAGAATGATTACATTCTCACAAGAAAAAATATAGGTTCGTTTTTGTTTGTCTTGCTGAGTTGTTTCTACTCCTAGCATTGAGCAGAAGTCAGGGATGGTCTTTCATCTCCATGGATCTAAGAGAGACGGAACAATAGATGGATGATGGAAGTGTATGGGACAGGTGAGGGGTGGGTGTATGTATTGATTAGACTACCTTCCCTTATTAAAGGGGAATTGAATTTTGGAATGTATACTTATGTAAGTATGTATGTATGTATGTATGTATGTATGTATGTATGTATGTATGTATGTATGTATGTATGTATGTATGTATGTATGTATGTATGTATGTATGTATGTATGTATGTATGTATGTATGTATGTATGTATGTATGTGTGTGTGTGTATGTATGTATGTATGTATGTATGTATGTATGTATGTATGTATGTATGTATGTATGTATGTATGCATGTATGTATGTATGTATGTATGTATGTATGTATGTATGTATGTATGTATGTATGTATGTATGTATGTATGTATGTATGTATGCATGTATGTATGTATAAGTGCACATGTGTAGGTATGTATAATATGACACATATAAAGAAAAAATGTAACATTTGACATTGGTTGCAATGATCAGTAAATTTTTCTTTCCTTAATCAGTAAAACTGTGATTAACATGATTATGGTGAATTTGCATTGCTTCTTGTTACGTAAAGGTCCTTTCTGAGGAGTTCTGTGTCTTACTGCATTGCTTCTGACGCAAGCAGTGGGCAGGGAATAGGGGCGGCCGTTCATTCTCATGGAGGCAGAAGATTTATATAAAGGAAATAGATAAATGCTGGATGGGTAGCTTCGGCTAGTTACCTCCTTTATGAGGGCTAAGAATTATTATATGAAAATAGGAAGGTAAATAGACATCGAATAAAGATATATTTACATTAAGAACTATAAGCTTTGAGATTAACGTTAGATTTAGATATTTTAATCTACACCATTACATATATAATGTAACTTAGCACCAACACAAAAGACGGTTATAATTGTGTTGTTATAGAATTGAAACATGTTTTGTTACGTTGTTTTATCTGTAGATAATGATTTATAATTTTAGCGAAAACATTCCGTTGATCAACAAATAATTAATTATCGGGCATCATTTAAAATTGTAGTGCCGAGTTCATTTAGTGTTAATTATTTTGATTATACTGTAATGTCTGTTCTGCTTTTGAAACAATTTTACTTTGTATCTTCGAGCTACTCTAATAATAACATGATTTTCTAGTCTCTAAAATGTCCACCTACAAAAACAAGTTTCGTTCAGAACGATATGCGCTTTGTTGTATAAAAGTGATAGTTTATGAAAATAATGAGGTGCATTGCAATATATTTTCCACAGACATCCGATAACGGGGAACAATGGATTGAACTACGTTACGAAGCATAAAAAAGTATATTTCTTTTTGTCACCCTGTATATTGAAACCGACCCATCAGTATGACTGACTGAAGGTCAGTCAGTCGGTCAGCCAGTCAGTCGTCGCGGGAAGCCAGTGGCAGGTACTACCGTCTGGTATACGGCCGGGGACGATCAGGTATAGTACGTTGGTGGCACAATCAAAAACGTGCTGCTCTCGTATTCGCTTACTTACGGGTTCAAATCGCGCACTCCTTTCCGATTCCCAGCAATGACTGTTACTTGAACAAACAATCCAACAGCATAGAGCTAAGGAGGCGGCTTCGGCCGCAGCTACGTGCCTCCTGTCGTACACTATTTACCATCGTCATCAATGCGTTCTTCTCGCAGACTGTCCTGAAGAGTGTTGTAACAAAGCTAACGAGGTAAGAAGCTTTCGCCAACAGACGTCTAGCTGCGGCCGAAGCCGTCGCCTTTGTTCTATTATGCGCTTTAGGGACTGCTGGGACAGGTAACAGCCACTGCTAGAAACACGGATCAACAAAATGTATTAAAGTAACAGCCCCACAAGAAAAGGAGGTGAACTTGATAGAATTGTTTTCTGCTGATTTCGAATATGTTTTCAGAATTTTTCTATCAAACATACTTTTCTGTGGTAGCATATTAAATTCTAAATAATTGTAACAAATAAATGATGATAATATTTCAATAAAACTTACCTTTAAAATGTATAAATGTATGATTTTTAAGTCAATTTATCTTCTGGATCCCCTTTTAGTTCCAAGCAGTAATCAGCCAACATTGAAGAGCTCCACTTCCATTGATACCGGGTTTCAAGGGTTCAGAATGTCCTGGTGAAACTTCTCACTATACTCGTCACTGACGGCTCCAAGATTTGCAGGGAAAAAGTCTCCAAGAGAGAGTCTAGGAAATGGATTTTTAGGCTCATATAGAATTCCAAGGCCTTGTAGGATGTCAGTAACTCTTTTACGATTTCAGAATAGTTATCTGCATTGTGATTCCCCAAAAAACTGTGGGAACTTTCTTAAATGACAACCATGCAGCTTTTCAAGATCATTTAGCTCTAATATTTGATTCGACAAAAATACCTTATTTGGTTTTTGTGTCACTTATTCTAGGAAACTTATTTTTCAAATGTGTAAATCCCTTGCCAGTTCTGTCCATACCTTTAAACAAAAAATTTAATCAACCTTAACTTAATACACAAAGGAGGCAGATAAATTTTCTCTGAATTAACAAGAGGAGGATAGCCAAGATTCTTCTCTACTGGGCTCAGAGATCGCTTTGGCCACACATTATTTTCATAATCTGTTTTATCCTGACTGTCCTACTCACAGAGAAAGCAACAAGATTTGTGTAATCCAGTTGCATTCCAAATAAAATTGCCACAACCTTTAGGTCACCACAGATATTCTATCTATGTTCTTCATACTTATCTATTCATTTGTTTGTTTATATATCTATTTATTTATTTATTTATTCATTCATTTTATTTATTTATTTATCTATTTATTTATTTATTTATTTATTTATCTATTTATTTGTCTATTTATTTATTTATCTATTTGTTTGTTTACTTATTTATTTATCTATCTATTTATTTATTTATTTACTTATTTATTCATTTAATTGTAATAAAAGATCCATGCTCTCACATGATTCCTTCATGTTAGTTTCATGGGCCAGAGGAACAGAAGGAAATTTATTTCAATTGTGGAGCAAAGCAGCTTTTAAGTTCACTTTTGAAGTCAATAAATATGCGCCACTCATTCTTGTTATACTTATGGTGAAGTTCCTCCATAACAAAATATACATCAGTGCAAAACACCACACCATCCTCAAGTGAGAAAACTATTCTAAAGCACAATGTCGCTTACGATAAAAACAACTTTGGATCCTTTCTGGAGAAGATTCTAGCCCTTTACCCTGGAAACAAAAAGTTCTGATTTCTTTTTTGACAAGTTTAAATCCCGCAAAAGATCATTCAAACCTCCCTGACTCAATAAACGTGATCTACTTGAAGAACAGATTGGCCGAAAGCCCATGTCTTCTGTTTCTTTTTCCATAACCTCCTCACTTTACTCATCATCACTTAGTTCCATTTGTTTTGGAGGGTCAGGTACAGAAAAGACTTGGCTGTGAGGTACTGGTCTCATAGCAGATGATAAATTAGGATATTTTACAATATGCTTGGATGCTGATGTTATACCTTTTATATTTGTAATGCAGAAGTATCAATCTGAAGTATGATCTTTTGGTTCTCTCCAAAACATAGGGATGGCAACAGGCATATGGCGTGAAGATTTCGCCCATACAATGAGAAGCCTAATACAGGCTACACAACACACGTGATGGGCCCAGCTTTTTTCCTAGTGCCAGAAACGTATAACAATCTCACGCAGGATTGCCAAACTCAGTGTTGCCAACCGCCCGATTGAAATTTATCCCACGTAACACACGTAATGTAACATACCGTGGAACACAAAAAATGTGGATGATGGGAAAAAAAAATAAACATTATTTTTGGATTCTGCATGCAAAAACTTATAAGACACCGCTATTGTTTTCCTTGGAACAAATTCTTTGTTGACTAGTGGAATCGGAGAGGTATACGGGATTCGAAACCACAACTAAGCGAGTACAAGAACAGCACGCTTCCTGTTATCTCACCAGCTTATTTCTAATTAATTTTCAGATATGCTATATTGGGCTTAGTTCCGGACTATGTGTATCACATGACAAGAACTGAAGTTTAGGAGGTTCGAAACCTAAAATTTAACAGTTAATGTGTGCGCTGGGAATTTTACCGTAGAGCAAAATGGCGTTCCACTGGCTCTCTCTCTCTCTCTCTCTCTCTCTCTCTCTCTCTCTCTCTCTCTCTCTCTCTCTCTCTCTCTCTCTCTCTCTCTCTCTCTCTCTCTCTCTCTCTCTCTCTCTCTCTCTCTCTCTCTCTCTCTCTCTCTCTCTCTCTCTCTCTCTCTCTCTCTCTCTCTCTCTCTCTCTCTCTCTCTCAGCTAGAATAACGGTAGAAGATGATGCAAGACCAACAGCATCATCAGCTCTAAGGGGACTACTATTATCCCAAGCACCAAAAACACGAAAAGGAACAGCAAGAGGCTACCTGCAGCACTGACATCAATATTAGCACCGACACTTCCCTCACTACCAGCAGTAACAGAATGAACAGTGGCAGTAACCGCAGCAGCAGGAAGAGCAGAAGGATCGCGATGGTCCTTCCGGATGGATGGGGGATCCTCCAATCAATTCGTTCGCGCTTCCTCCTCCTCCTTCTCCTCCTCCTCCTCCTCCTCCGCCTTCTCCTCCTCTCTCCTGCATTAATTAGAATGTCAAACTTCGCCGCGCGTGAAACCCCATTTGACGACAACCCTCTCTCACTCTTCACTCGCTCCTCCTCCTCCTCCTCCTCCTCCTCCTCCTCCATATATACCTCTTCGTCCTCCATCTACTCCAATTCGTCCTCCTTCTCATCCTCCTCGTCCTCTTACTCATTCAACTACTGCTTGTCTTTCTTCCCCACCTTTCTCCTCCTCCTCCAAATATATCTCCTCGTCCTCCATCTACTCCTTTTCGTCCTCCTCCTCCTCCTCCTCCTCGTCCTCTTCCTCCTCCAACTACTCCTTGTCTTTTTCTCCATCCTCCTCCTCCTCCTCCACCTCCTCCTACTCCTTTTCATTCTCCTCCAACTTCTCCTCCTTCTTCTTCTCCATCTACTCCTCCTTATCCTTCACCTCTTCCTCCTTCAACTCCTTTTTTCTCTCACCTCCCCTTTGCTTCTTCTTTATCCTTCTTTTTGCCTTTGATTTTCCTCCTTCTCCTTATCATTTTATCTCTTATCCATGTCTTATTCAATGAATTTCTCTCCTTTTCCATATTCAACAGTTTTTAACACAACTCGTCTATTTTCCCACACCTTATACAACTAGCACTCTCCTCCTCCTCCTCCTCCTCCTCCTCCTCCTTCTCCTCTTCCTCCTCCTCCTCCTCCGCTCTCTTCCACCTTCTTCGGCAGAGTCCCCACCGTCCTTCTTACACCAAAGGCAAAGATGTTCTTTAACCTTACTCAACCCCACAAGGCTTAATTCTCCTGTAGTTTCTCCCTTTGCTCTACGTCCTTTTCTTTGCTCCCAATCTCATCCCACTTTTCTCTCTCCCTTCCTTCCCTTCACTTCCTTCCCTTCCTTCCCTTCCTTCCCTTCCTTCCCTTCCTTCCCTTCCTTCCCTTCCTTCCCTTCCTTCCCTTCCTTCCCTTCCTTCCCTTCCTTCCCTTCCTTCCCTTCCTTCCCTTCCTCCCCTCCCTTCCCTTCCTTCCCTTCCTTCCCTTCCCTTCCCTTCCCTTCCCTTCCCTTCCCTTCCTTCCCTTTCTTCCCTTCCTTCCCTTTCTTTCTTTCCCTTCCCTTCTTTCCCTTCCTTCCCTTCCTTCCCTTCCTTCCCTTTCTTTACCTTCCTTTACCTTCCTTTCCCTTCCGTCTCTCCCTTCCCTCCCTTCCCTCCCTTCCCTTCCTTCCCATCCTTCCCGCCCCTCCCTTCCCTTCTTTCCTATCCTTCCCTCCCCTCCCTTCCCTTCCTTCCCTTCTTCCTTCCCTCCCCTCCCTTCCCTTCCTTCCCTTTTTTTCTTTCCCTTCCCTTCCTTCCCTTCCTTCCCTTCCTTCCCTTCCTTCCCTTCCCTTCCTTCCCTTCCTTCCCTTCCTTCCCTTCCTTCCCTTCCTTCCTTTCCTTCCTTTCCTTTCCCTTCCCTTCCCTTCCTTTCCCTTCACTTTCCTTTCATTCCTTTTCCTTTTCTTTTCTTTCCTTCCCTTCCTCTCTTTTCTTCTCTCTTCCTCCCCGTTCTTCTATTTTCCACTCCTCCTCTCTTTTCTCCCCTCTTTTCCTCTCTCTATCACTTTCTCCCTGTCCCTCCTCCTCTCCCGTCCCCTCTCCTTCTCTCTCCTCCATTCCAAACCCTCCTTTATCAGCCTTCATTCATGTTTGATCCCCGCTATCCACTTTCTTGCGGAACTTGAAGACACTTGAGGACAAAAGCTCAGTTTCCATAACAAACTGGATACCAGCGATCTTGTGTTTGGGTGTTCGTTTGTCAGTCTCTAGTCCCGGTTCCGCTAAGGCTCAACGTTTTTTCTTCTAACGAGAAAAACAAACAAAAATTAATTACCTTTGCAAATATGTATTAGAAATTACGAAAACAGTGAAGATCTTTTTTTCAAACGTATCTAATCGCGTCTCTCGTGTTATCAGAATCGAAAATTTCTTGAATTTTTTTTGGGTCGATGGCTTCTGAGTTCTTGAGTTAGAGTCATGTTGACAGTAAGTATTCTGAAGAGGTTGCTGAAACTGAGGATTAATTCTCCATCTTCGAGATTTAATTCCTCAAATAAAAGAAAGATTACTTGTAATGACAGTTGCATAATTGTTGTTTGATGACTTCACTCCCGATAAGTACCAACCATAAATCATATGAATAAAATCATCTTCGTTATCATTGTTATCATCTATATGTTCCACGTCACAGCGTTCTGGGTTGTTGTACTTCAGATATTTCTCCAGATGACGATTATTTTGGATTTCATTTGGCGATTTTATTCACCTGGGGGACACCAAAATTTAGGATTCGAAATAGAACGTGAGGGTAACCACAGACCTTTTAGTACCAAGTTTCACACTCATCTGCGGAAAATTAGCTGATGCCAAACAAAATTAAAACTAAAAATGGGGACTTTTGTATAAGAACATAACATAAGAACATAAGAATGAAGGAGACTGCAAGAGACCATAAGGCCTACACTAGGCAGCTCCGTATCCATCACCACCTGTCATCCCATTCATAAAGTTGTCTAATCGTTTTTTAAAACAACTGATAGTTTCAGCGCTTACTACATGGTTACTAAGTTTATTCCATTCGTCGACCACCCTATTAGTAAACCAACTCTTGCCTATTTCCTTTTTAGATCTAAATTTGTCCAGTTTATAATCACTACTATTTACCTTGACTTTAGCAAAGCGTTCGACAAGGTACCACACCAGAGACTACTAAATAAATAAAAATTCCATGGAATAGGAGGAAAAGTGTTAGAATGGATTAGAGCTTGGATTAGTAACAGATAAAAGGTTAGGATTTTAAGCTTGACGACTCTCTTCAGCTAATTTCCTTTTGCCGTCGAATAAGATTTTATTCAATCTAGTGTCACATGGTAAAACGATGAAATCGAACAAGTCTCTACCTTTCCAGTTCCATGTTCTTCAAGAAATGGAATGACATCGTTCACACTTCGCCAGAACCAATTGTTCCTCTTCAACTGGCTCAAATGGATTAATATGTTATCCACAGATACAGCCTATTTGAATGACATACACAGCAGGTTTCAATTCCTGCTTGGAAATTCACTATCCGAGCGGATTAGTGTCACTACTTGCGACGGAGGTCGAGTTAAGGAAATCCGTGATCTGCCACGAGCGAGTTGGACCATGGGAATGTCAAATTTCACGTCACAGAGTCCTCTATAAGGTCACCGTTCTAGTCTCCTAGTAGGGGGGAGGTCACGACGTTATATCAAATCATCATTATCTTCAATTCTCGTAATCAAATATGCGTCCCATTTTCTTAATCAACCTTCCAACAAGTGTGTGTGTGTGTGTGTGTGTGTGTGTGTGTGTGTGTGTGTGTGTGTGTGTGTGTGTGTAAAGATATATATAAATATATATACAAAATATGTGTATATATATATATATATATATATATATATATATATATATGTTGTTGAAGTCAACAGCTGCGATAGCATTATTATGCTTGTAGAAATGCTTTTCTAAGTTGCGCACCAACGTGCGGTCGTCTGGAAGCAGGTTCTTAAGCAGATTGCTGAAGTCCATGGTGTATATCTCTCGAGACGTCTTTCGGCCTTAACTGGCCATCTTCAGGAGGTGTGGGCTGGTCAAATTGATGACGGAGAATGAATCGAAGTGGCTGTGGGACGGTATATAGCGGTGTGGAGTGGCAGTGCCCGGGACGGTGGCGTCAGCCAATCAGCGCACGGGAATCATTCTCTGCCTTCTGGTTGGTAAAGACATTTCGGGCTGTTGTTGGATGTTGATAGCGGGCTTTTGGTTGAAAATGAGCACCGCTTCTGTCATTCTTAGTCGTCTGGTGTCGTTGTTTCTCTCGATGATGGTGGTGTTGTTTTCCATGTGGTGCCTTTTGAGTACGAGCCCATGTTCGTAGAGGTAATGCCTCCTTATGGCGCCGTCCTGCAAATGGGCTGAGATCCTCTTCGACAGTGTTGTGGTGGTTACGCCGATGTACTTGGAGTTAGGGCGACTGCAGTTGCCACTGGAGCATGTGTGTTCGTACACGGTATTCACCTCTTGCATATCACTAGTCTTGGGTAGGCAGCTGTTCTTTATGACCAATCGAGAGATATACACCATGGACTTCAGCAATCTGCTTAAGAACCTGCTTCCAGACGACCGCACGTTGGTGCGCAACTTAGAAAAGCATTTCTACAAGCATAATAATGCTATCGCAGCTGTTGACTTCAACAACGCATGCATCATAAATGGCCTCCTTCCAATATATATATATATATATATATATATATATATTGGAGTGAGAAAGAGAAAGTAATTGAGAGGGAGAGTAAAGGCGAGAGAGGAGACAAGGAAAAAAGTGAGAGAGATAAATTATGAAAATGGATGGAGAGAGTAAAGTGGGAGAAAGTGGGGACAGACGCGCAAACAAACAGACCGACAGACAGGTCAGCAAGGAGGCAGGAAGGCATACAAAGAGAGACAGGATTATCCAGATAGACAGGCCCAGCAATATCGTTATCTAATATTAATTTTCTTATCTCAGCCCACCTCTATTTCTCGTTTCATATAACTTAGTAATGTACTCCAGAGGCTTATGTTTAATAATGAGGTGACGATGTCAAGATAGATTTAGAAAATGAACGTGAACCTTTTAGTAAACTCTAAAGTTTTGAAAAAGTAGAGACTTCTAAAGTTGTCGCTCAAGTGTGTTCTAGTGCATTTATACATAGAAAAAAAAGACTTATTCAGAGAGAGAGTACTTTTTCTAAACCAAATGTGAATGACGCCAAAATATCAAAAGAAAATGGTTTTGGAGGTCGACATGGTAATTTCATGCATATCATGAGATTCTCGTATTTGCATAATTATTAAGAGAGTTGGCGACGGGTTCTCGTGCGTGACGTCACAGCCACGAAGCCAGTGTCCCAAAGCCTCGTCTTTGGCTTAGTCTTCGCGAAGTTCACGTAATTATATGTAACTCATTATAATTATACAATATTCTTCGTCAATTTAATCCTGGAATAAAGTGGTGTTCTGTAGTTGGAGAATGGGAATTGGGAAGGTGTTTCGGGAGGTGGAAAAGAGAGATGTGGACAAGAAAGGGAAGTCAATAAGAGTAGATAGAATGGGAGATGGGATGCTAAGAAAAAGAGAGACAAAGTCGCTTGCCATATGTACAATAATTACATTCTATTGTCGGCCAAAGACTGTATACAAGGTGCTATTATTAAAAAATCAAACATTTCGGGTGCAAGTACTGTATCAGATTCAACATATAACCTTCACTGTTCATCAATTCATTAATTATTTATTTATTTATCTAAATATATATTCATTTAATTGTTTGTATCTTCATTCATTTTGTTGTTAACCAAAAGGAAAAAAGGAAATCACTTCAAACTCGTATAAACAACAAAATAAAAAAATAAGATGATAATGAATTAGATATACATAAAAAATAAAAAATAAATTCAATGATAAATAAAACAAACGTACACACTCGGTCTAAAGATGTTGTTCACGTGCTTATAAGATTCTTTCTTTTCTTTGGTTATATATTTTATCATCATTGCTTTTACACTTAAAGCTATCCTCTAAAGCTCACTGATGGATTATGGATAAAAAATAAATAGATAAATGAATAAATAAAAGCATATTACTGAGCTGATTAGGGCGTCATTATTTGCGGCGAAGGTCAATGGAATGGTGGTTTGAATCCTGCCACCAGCAAAGTTGAACCAAGGGCATGGTTCATTATATTCCACGCTGCAAAGTCATCTGTAAGGGGCAACGTATTAGCCTTCCGGTGGGAGGAGTTTGTGGCGTTAAACTATATCATCATATCACTTAATTAAACACAATCATCTGCCGAACTTACCCAGAAAAATAATTAGCAAAATGAAGTAGATTTAAACTTTTCGTCCTCTATAATCCCCTCAATAATGTACTACTAAAGACATTCAACGTAGATGGTTTAATAAATTTATGTTAAAAGAGGACCAGTCATTATAAAAGATATTATCATACAAAGAAATACATTAGGCTCCCAAGAACTATAGATATATATATTGAGAAAATAAATCATCTTGATAACTAACCACCAACCCACACCACAGACAGAAAGAGATTTGATTTGTGGAGTGACGTCGAAGCCTCCTGAGGTGGAGACTTGTCGATCTCAATATCGAAGTAAGAACATCGATTGTAGACCTTTGGCTTTTCCACCAATCATTGATCTCCCACGCACAAGCAGAGCTCTGTCACGAATACTTGTCACGATAACATTTCTGTGTGTGATTCACCATGGTCTTGGACCACGTGTTGGACTCGTGATCGACAGCTATTTCCCTTCCGGAAGAGAGCTCAGAACTCATTCAGTATATGACTGATCTATGGGCAATGCACACACACACACACACACACACACACACACACACACACACACACACACACACACACACACACACACACGCACGCGCGCACACACACACACACACACACACACACACACACACACGCGCGCGCGCGCGCACACAAATCTCCCCGCCCACAAGAGTTGGAGTAACGACTCGCAGCGCAGCGATACTGAAATTATATCGCCCCATGAGGGGCTCGAACCTGGATACCGTAGTGGCGGCCGGGAACTCTAACCACCGCGCCATCGAGTCTTGTGTGTGTGTGTGTGTGTGTGTGTGTGTGTGTGTGTGTGTGTGTGTGTGTGTGTGTGTGTGTGTGTGTGTGTGTGTGTGTGTGTGTGTGTGTGTGTGTGTGTGTGTGTGTGTGTGTGTGTGTGTGTATTCACCTTGGTCTTTTGAATCACGTGTTGGACTCGTGATCGACAGCTATTTCCCTGCCGGAAGAGAGCTCAGAACTCGTATGACTGATCTATGGGTAATGCTATGACCTTACATGCACACACACACCCAACTCCCCGCCCACGAGAGCTGGATTAACGAATCGAAGCGCAGCGATACTGAAATAATTTCAGCCCTGGCAGGATTCGAACCAGGTACCGCCAGTACCTCCGTACTGACAGTCTGAGACTCTACCAACCGTGCGCGCGCGCGCGCGCGTGTGTGTGTGTGTGTGTGTGTGTGTGTGTGTGTGTGTGTGTGTGTGTGTGTGTGTGTGTGTGTATTCACCTCGGATCTGCTGCAGTCTCTGTCGAGACAGCCAGACACCACCCTACGGCAGTGAGCTCAGAGCTCATTATTTGCCGATCTCTGGGTAGGTCTGTGTGTGTGCGGGCGTGCACGTGTGTGTGTGTGTGCGCGCGCGGATATGTGACGTCATTGTTGTGAGAATTCCCGATACCTTGGCGCCCCGCGGACTACACAGTGTCATAAACTCACCTCGGAACCGCTCTTCGTGTGTGCGACTACAGCCCTTGAACACATACCCGGACGTTTCATTACAAATATAATCTCCAGTTTCTCATTGGGGTGAGGAACTTGCTACTATTACTTCTTTTTCTTCTTCTTTTTCATCATCATCATCATCTTCATCTTCTCCGCTTCCTCCTCCTTCCTCCTCCTTCTCCTTCTCCTTCTTCACCCCCTTCTCCTTCTTCTCTTCCTCCTCCTTCTCCTTCACTTCCCTCATCTACCTCTCCTTCTTATCTTCCTCCTCCTCCTTCTCCTTTACCTCATTTTCCTTCACCTCCTTATCCTCATCTTCCTCCTCCTCCTTCTCCTTCTCCTTCTCCTTCACCCCTTTCTCCTTCTTCTCTTCCTCCTCCTTCTCCTTCACCTTCCTCATCTCCCTCTCCTTCTTATCTTCCTCCTCCTCCTTCTCCTTCACCTCATTTTCTTTCACCTCCTTATCCTCATCTTCCTCCTTCTCCTTATTCTCCTTCATCTCCTTCTCCTTCTTCCTCCTTCTCCTTCATCTCCTTCTCCTTCTTCCTCCTTCTCCTCCTTCTCCTTCACCTCCTTCTCCTTCTTCTCCTTCACCTCCTCCTTCTCCTTCACCTCCTTCTCCTTCTCCTCCTTCTCCTTCACCTCCTTTTCCTTCTTCTCCTCCATCTCCTTCCCCTTCTCTCCTCCTCCTCCTCTTCCTCCACCTCTTTCTTCTTCTCCTTCACTTCCTTCTCCTACATCTCCTCCTCCTTCTCCTACATCTCCTCCTCCTTCTCCTTCTCATCCTCCTTTTCCTTCTCCTTCTCCTTCTTCTCCTTCTTCTCCTCTTTCTCCTTTCTTTCTTCTCTTCCTCCTCCTTTTCCTTCTTCTTTATCTTCTTCTTCCTTCTACTTTCTTCTCCTTCCTCTCTATCCTCTTCTTCCTCTTTATATTTTCTTTTGCCTTTTAACTATTCTTTTTTCCTCATTATTTTCTTCATATTTTTTATCTATTATTTTTCTACGTTTTTCTTTTTTCTTTTCAATTTCCTCTTGCTTCCAGACATATATTGACTCATACACTAACATACAATAAAAGAAAAATTACAACTATGTCTTAATTATGATTACATATAACGTCAATATAATCTGTATGCAGATGTGGATGTACGTTGGACTTTTTCCCACCAAATTAATAAAAAAGAAACTTTTTCGTAAACAAACTTATCGAAATTCAGTCATGTTGTGCTATCTGTAATCAGATCTGATACCAAGAAAAGGACGATCAAGACTGCCTGACGTCGTTTAAAATGACAGGTAACACCTGATTTGCAAGTGGATAACTGAACCGTACGGATCTTGTATCCTCTTAGTCTTGGGTTCTAATCCCGCACGTTTCTTAGATTCCGAGCATTGTGTGTGATTCACCATGGTCTTGGACCTCGTGTTGGACTCGTGATCGACAGCTATTTCCCTTCCGGAAGAGAGCTCAGAACTCATGCAGTATATAACC
>NC_134778.1:5788088-5790588 GCF_046742065.1 Oratosquilla oratoria
GACAAGTATGGATAGATAGATAGATAGGTAGATAGATAAATAGATAGACTTTATTTGGCAATGAATCAATGTACATGAGGTGCAAATAATGACAAGAACACATAGATCAGAATGAATAAAAGCAAATTGCCGAGGATAATACAAAAAGCATGTACGCTTATTTCCAGGGAAGACAAGGAAAGGAAAACTCTCAATTTGGTAAGTGTTAACTATCTAATAATGGACCTCTTATTTCCCAATGTTGCCTGTACAAACACAAGCCTTATATTCAACGGATCACAATTCTGGTCATGTGTTATATAGAGCTTATAGAACCCGCCAATGTTGTTATAGGACATCTAATGATAAATACGGGTTGACCAATAAATAACGTCAAAATCAGACATATCAAAACTTATCACGTTTCTTTTGCATGAAAAATCACTCATTACTTTTGCAGCTATATTTGTCCTGATTTATTGCAGGCAAAGAAACAGTTCATTTTGCAAATCACGTATCTTCAATGAGCTGTTTTTATGAGAAAAGTTAGCTAATTTCTATTGTTGAATTTGTCATGTGACCTGACCGAGAGGCCCCTCAGGAATTATATAAAATGTGACATGTAAAACCTACTGTAGACAACTCTCTGAAGAAGACCAAAGTGGTCGTAACGTTAGAATATAATCTATTCCAAGAGCATCTTCGTTTTACTTTCACCACCCAAAAAACTCTCATCTGTCATTTGATCTCTTAATATATACATATATATATATATATATATATATATATATATATATATACATATATATATATATATGGATATATATATATTCCTATATATATATATATATTTATATATATATATATGTATATATATATATATATATATATAGTATCAGTCATATAGAGTAGAAATTGAAAGCGTCATCTGCACAAAAAAAATCAAACAAAATCAACGCAACACAAGTGAAATTTTGTTTAAGAATTCAAGAATCAACCAATATTCTAAAGCAAATATATACTGAATAATATTTTAAATATATTCTTAATATAGTAAGGACTATAGTCACTCATCTGAATATTTTCAGCTTCTGAGTTCTTACCAACAACGCCATATAAATAAAGAAAATATTCAGATGATTTCCTTTGACGACCCATATTGACAACAAAAACAGTAAAATCGCGCATGTGTGGCCGAGTCCTTAATTTGGTCTTCAGCACCTGTGCACCAGAACTTCCTCTTGGTGGGACTAAAGTTGACGATTGATCCAGATCTTGGGGCAATTACGAAGAAATTAGTCAAGTTGCTGAAAAAAGTTAATGGATTTGCCCTTCAACTTTCTCATCACCATTAAACCTCTGGCACAATAATGACGTCACCGTCGTGTTTTTGAAAATGGGGAAAGAAATGACTTGTCATATAAAGGTAAATGAAAGATGAATTTATTCTGTTGAAGATGGGGTTCTGGAAGGGAGAGATGTAATTTATTTATTATAAAAACTTTCATTCTAGATATGTGATATGTTTTAAAGGAACACAAATTGCAGTTTATATCTTTTTTAGCAAAATAGAATCACACCATAGATTTTCTTGTTTATGGTCTTACTCATCCTTTTTTTTTTCAGGCCTTAAACGGCAAGATTTTTCTCTCAGTTAAATAAAATCACCTAGCGGCAATTGTAAAAATATAGAAAGCAAAATCTGGCAGCCACGGGTGCATGAAATCGCAGCCAAAATAAGATATATATGATCACAGCCTTGCTCGGTTAAACGAGAAATGAAGCGATATGATATAAAAAAAGAGGTTAGTGTGGGATGGGGTGGGGTTCATATATACTTAAAATGAAGCTAAATTCGATTATTTTAAATAAAAAAATACTTTAACCATTAGCTCAACTGAATGAAATCGTCTGAAGTTAGCTAGAACAAAATTTCAAAAGGGACCACTGAGCTTTGAATGGTTAACTAAAAAAACACAAGTGTGCGTGTTACGAGGAATTACAGGGTTTCTGGGGGCAACTGAGTAGTTACCTTGTTATGCATTTTGTTGTTGTCTTTTATGTATTTCGTTTTCTTTGTTTTAAATCGTTTCGTAAAAGTTCTAGATTGCGTCTTTTCAAATGTTTGTATCTGTATAATGGTCTGGTCTGCGAATTACCTAATCTAATTTACTCTATCTAATCTAAGCTAATCTAGTCTAATTAATCTTTGTATTAGTAATACCTACAATAGAGATGTAAGTTTTTGTTTTTGAGGTTTAATTGTTTGAGATCTTAGACCCTTTCTTGGAGGATGGCTCAAATTTTGAGAGTGGCTGCGTTTACATTGAGCAGAAAATGATTACATCTTTGTCAAACCTAGAATGACAAGACTGAAGTTCTCCTTCCCCTAATGTTATCAAAGCTGTCGGGCAGCCTTTGCTGTGAGAAGATAAAAGTGAAAAATAAGAGCGAGATGCTACTTCTTCTTTGATTTCAAAAGTCTCACCCCAAAAGTCTTTTTAATTTACATTTATTTCAT
>NC_134778.1:5798088-5805588 GCF_046742065.1 Oratosquilla oratoria
ACTCCCCCGTCCTCTTTTGTAACCAATCTGTGAATGCTCGCTTCTTCTCTTCTACAACTTTCTTTGTTTCCTCATCCCACCATTCACTACCCTTTCTTCTATTTCCCCCTGTCCTTCTTGTTCCACACACCATCCTTGCACACTTTAAGACTCCCTCCTTGAACCATCCCCATTCCTCCTCCACACCCATCTCTGCTCCATCCTTTACTCCCTCCCACTCCTCCTTCAGCTTCTTTTCGTACTCCTTCTCCGTTTCCTTTTCATTCAAGGAGTTCACTCTAAGAACCTCCCTACCTTTTGTCCCTTTCCTCTTTCTCCATCTCTCCTCCACTCTCAGCTTACCTTCCACCAAAAAATGATCTGATATTCCCCCACCCTCTCCCCTTAGCACATGTACATCATTAACTCTTCCTATCATAATCCTATTTACCACTACATAATCCATTAGCGCCCTATCTACCACCCTTCCCTCCACCACCTTCTCCCATGTGTACTTATGCTTGACTTACTTCCGAAACACTGTATTTGCTATCATAATAATAATAATAATAATAATAATAATAATAATAATAATAATAATAATAATAATAAAAATAATAATAATAATAATAATAATAATAATAATAATAATAATAATAATAATAATAATAATAATAATAATAATAATAATAATAATAATAATAATAATAATAATAATAATAATAATAATAATAATAATAATAATAATAATAATAATAATAATGACAATGATAATAATAATAATAATAATAATAATAATAATAATAATAATGATAATAATAATAATGATAATAATAGCAATAATAAATAATAATAATAATAATAATAATAATAATAATAATAATAATAATAATAATAATAATAATAATAATAATAATAATAATAATAATAATAATAATAATAATAATAATAATAATAATAATAATAGTAATTGATAATAATAATAATAATAATAATAATAATAATAATAATAATAATAATAATAATAATAATAATAATAATAATAATAATAATAATAATAATAATAATAATAATAATAATAATAATAATAATAATGATAATAATAATAATAATAAAAAATAATAATAATAACAATAATAATAGTAATAATAATAATAATAATAATAATAATAATAATAATAATAATAATAATAATAATAATAATGATAATAATAATAATAATAATAATAATAATAATAATAATAATAATAATAATAATAATAATAATAATAATAATAATAATAATAATAATAATAATAATAATAATAATAATAATAATAATAATAATAATAATAATAATAATAATAATAATAATAATAATAATAGTAATAATAATAATAATAATAATAATAATAATAATAATAATAATAATAATAATAATAATAATAATAATAATAATAATAATAATAATAATAATAAATAATAACAATAGTAATGATAATAATGATAATAATAATAATAATAGTAATATAATAATAATAATAATGATAATAATAATAATAATGATAATAATAATAATAATAATAATAATAATAATAATAATAATAATAATAATAATAATAAATAATAATAATAATAATAATAATAATAATAATAATAATAATAATAATAATAATAATAATAATAATAATAATAATAATAATAATAATAATAGTAATAGTAATAATAATAATAATAATAATAATAATAATAATAATAATAATAATAATAATAATAATAATAATAATAATAATAATAATAATAATAATAATAATAATAATAATAATAATAATAATAATAATAATAATAATAATAATAATAATAATAATAATAATAATAATAATAATAATAATAATAATAATAATAATAATAATAATAATAATAATAATAATAATAATAATAATAATAATAATAATAATAATAATAATAATAATAATAATAATAATAATAATAATAATAATAATAATAATAATAATAATGATAATAATAATAATAATAATAATAATAATAATAATAATAATAATAATAATAATAATAATGATAATAATAATAATAATGATAATAATAATAATAATAATAATAATAATAATAATAATAATAATAATAATAATAATAATAATAATAATAATAATAATAATAATAATAATAATAATAATAATAATAATAATAATAATAATAATAATAATAATAATAATAATAATAATAATAATAATAATAATAATAATAATAATAATAATAATAATAATAATAGTAATAATAATAATAATAATAATAATAATAATAATAATAATAATAATAATAATAATAATAATAATAATAATAATAATAATAATAATAATAATAATAATAATAATAATAATAATGATAATAATAATAATAATAATAATAATAATAATAATAATAATAATAATAATAATAATAATAATAATAATAATAATAATAATAATAATAATAATAATAATAATAATAATAATAATAATAATAATAATAATAATGATAATAATAATAATAATAATAATAATAATAACGATAGTAATAGATAAATAATAACGATAATAATAGATAAATAAATAAATATATAAAATAAAATAAAATGGCGACATGACTGTTGCTTGCTTTGTTCTCTCTTTTATTTGTCTGTTCTTCCGAAGTCAATGGCTACACAGGAGTTCCTCAATTTGCTTGGAATCATTGTCTTCAGTAAAAAAAATTATCTTTAGTTCTCAGAGGAACAGTTAGAATATGAGAGTGGGTAGGCGATGAAAGCGAAAAAATATATACATATTCATATTATACTGTTCAGATCTTATATGTATTCAATTCTTGGTGCAGTGGCATTTATATTTTCCCAACCAAGATGTGTAAAGTCATGCAAAGAGTCTTCGAAGGAATAAGTGATTAGCATACATATAACTGAGACGTAGGTAAAAAACGTATGAGATTGTAGTGTGGATGCACTAGAAATGATGTGTTTCAATGCGTCCAAAGCTACGATGTATGTCAAAGTAATAAATGATATCTTTTGTTAAAGAGACTAGAGAATAGATGATGCCTCAACAACGAGCACAGGAGGTCAACCTGAGATAGTGTACATATAATATAAATGACTTAGAGGCTTTGTAAACCATTCCGTCGAAGAGTAAGTCCATGATGACAGGATATCAGCAAAAGAAAAACGTGCGTGATTGACAAAATTTGGCCATGAATGTGTAAACTAAGACTATGACCTGTTCTATCAGAGGGACGCATTAGGTACGAATTGGTAATGATGTTGGGAAGATGCATTGATCCAAGATGTATGGTAATACCTCCAAATTTAATGTTGGCATTTCTCACAACCATTTCTGCAATATAAAGATAAGATATTATTTATCTCAAGAGCACGTATATAATACAGTCCGAGGATAAAAATTCGAGCTTATATAAGAATCTACGATATGCTGGGCATTAAAAAAGAATGTTTCGTGGCGTAAATGATCAAGTAGTAAATTTCCGTTCAAGAAGAAAAATTATATATATATATATACATATATACATATATATATATATATATATATGTATATATATATATATATATATACATACATATATATATATATATATATATATATGAGTGGAAGGGTGGTGAGTTAAACACAAAGAACAGTTGGAGTTTTATTCACTGACGTTTCGTCCTTACCAGGACATTCTCAAAGTACATACAGTTTCAGAAAATTAACAGCTTATATAATCCATCCTTGCCGTGTTCCCCTCCTTCTATACTCCCATCCGTCCTCTACCCGACTCCGACTATGTCACTTCTCCCTCCGTTCTCAATTGTCCTTTTTATCTCCTTGACAATCAGAGTACTTACCGCTCCTGCTAATTTTATAAACCCTTCCCTATGGTTGATGCAGGGGTGGGAAGTAATGTAGGCTGCCTCCACTATTTTTCTTTTCTTTTTCTCTAGACCTTTGTGGAGCACCTCTATCTTTTTCCAATCTGGAAGATGACCACATTGGTCTAAATGAACTACTAGCGAGTTGGAGGTTCTGTGAGCTCTGACGTCATTTTTGTGCTCATATGTCCGTAGCTCCACTGATCTTCCCGTCTCTCCATAATATCCTAACGGACAACCACCACATGGTATATTGTAAATCGCGCCCTTCTCTATATCCTTTTCTGATTTATTTCTATTCTTGACAACTTCTCCTAATTTTTACCCGTGGAGAAAGCAACGCTCACACCCGCTTTTGTGAGAATATGTCCCAACTCCTCCGCGTACTTCGAGTTGGGGACGGACAAAAACTCCGCCCTGCCTTCTCCGGACCAGTCGTCCTTCTTCCTTCTCATTACTGCCGTTGCTTTCTTCCTCAATCTGTGCAGTAGTCCTTCCGGGTATCTGAGTTTAGTGAATACTTTGAAAATATATTTGATTTCATCCTCTAAAAATTCTTCGCTACAAATACGGTACGCCCTTAAGAAAAATCCTATAACCACTCCGTTTTTAATTTTGTTGCTATGCGCTGAGTAGAAATGAATCACATCGTCTTTATTGGTGCTTTTCCTGTAGACAGAGAAAGATATCTTATTATCTCTCCTCCAAATCACCGTATCCAAGAAAGCTAGTCTGTTATCCGTCTCGTGTTCGATAGTAAATTGGATGTTTGGTTCGACCTGATTCAATCTACTCAACTTGTCATCTAATTGTACCTTTTTCGGAGCGATGACAAGGACGTCGTCCACATACCTCAGCCAAAGCGTGTCTCTACCCATTATCCTTATGAAATAATCTGTCTCTAAAACTTCCATATACAATGAAGCTAGAACCGCACTGAGAGGACTACCCATTGCAAGTCCTCGGTGTTGTCTGTATTCTTTCCCGTTGAACATGAAAGGACCAAACTTCACACATAGAGACACTAATTTCAAGTAATCACTTTTGCCCACTGGTAAATCAGCCTCATCCAAACTGTCTACCACCTTCTTTGCCGCTGCCAACGCTCCTTCTACCTCGACATTCGTAAAGAGCGCAGTTACATCATAGCTAGCCATTACTTTTTCTGAAAGATCACCATTCTTTAACCTCGTGATCAGATCTCCGGAGTTTTTTAAATGGGCATTACTTATCGAGCCTAGCCTCTGTGATAGTGGTTTGGCTAAGCACTTGGCTAGTCTGTGCGGGGCGCTCCCGATACCAGAGGTGATGGGTCTCATCGGGACGTTTGGTTTATGGGTTTTCGGAAGTCCCCGCATTCTGGGTGGTTTAGGGGCTTCCTCTAACAGACCTAGTAGCTTTTTCCCCCGGCTGGTTCTTGTGAGTATCTTCCTTGCTTCTTTCTTAAATTTCTCCCCTTCTAAAGCTGCGTGCCCAATATGTTTCTCTTCATATGTATTGGTGTCGCTGAGCAAGTCTAACATTTTTGCGTCATAATCTACCCTGTTCATGACGACAACTCCTCCACCTTTATCCGCACTAGTGATTACTATATCGTCGTCTCTTCCTAGTTTCTCTAAGGCTAATCTGAACCGTCTGGGTATGGAACATTGATTGATCGTGGCTAGAGCATGAAAGCATGTGACTAGACCTTGTTTGAAACCTTTTTCCACGTCACTGTCATTCCATTTGTAGTTTCTGTTTAAATAATCAGTATAACCTCTCTTATTCACACCGATATCAAACTTAAGACCAAGCGAGAGGGATTGTTTTTCTATAACTGATAATTGTCTGTCAGACAAATTCACAATCAGGTTGCTTTCTCCACGGGTAAAAAATTAGGAGAAGTTGTCAAGAATAGAAATAAATCAGAAAAGGATATAGAGAAGGGCGCGATTTACAATATACCATGTGGTGGTTGTCCGTTAGGATATTATGGAGAGACGGGAAGATCAGTGGAGCTACGGACATATGAGCACAAAAATGACGTCAGAGCTCACAGAACCTCCAACTCGCTAGTAGTTCATTTAGACCAATGTGGTCATCTTCCAGATTGGAAAAAGATAGAGGTGCTCCACAAAGGTCTAGAGAAAAAGAAAAGAAAAATAGTGGAGGCAGCCTACATTACTTTCCACCCCTGCATCAACCATAGGGAAGGGTTTATAAAATTAGCAGGAGCGGTAAGTACTCTGATTGTCAAGGAGATAAAAAGGACAATTGAGAACGGAGGGAGAAGTGACATAGTCGGAGTCGGGTAGAGGACGGATGGGAGTATAGAAGGAGGGGAACACGGCAAGGATAGATTATATAAGCTGTTAATTTTCTGAAACTGTATGTACTTTGAGAATGTCCTGGTAAGGACGAAACGTCAGTGAATAAAACTCCAACTGTTCTTTGTGTTTAACTCACCACCCTTCCACTCATTTGTCTTACATACTTCAACATGTCGAGTGGTGGTGAGAAACCAGGAACAATATGGAAGGAGTTTCGTACAAGACGGAAAATCGACAGCTATCTACTTCGCCGAAGATTCCTGCAAGATTGCCTTGAGGAGAAAGTCCTACCCAGAGAAACACCCAAGGTGCTCAAAATAGGCAAACCGTTTAGTGAAAGTGCTGGAGTGTTCTTATCAGAGACATGCGAAGACCTATTAAATGAAGTGGACAAACTACGTAATAGTATTAACAATGTGAAATTACCACTGTTCTTGTCTCGGAAATTGGAACACGAAAACCTTGTGCAGAGGGGCAGGTTAGAGAATAAATTAGCTCGCCTGTGTGATTCAAGTGAGTGGAACGAAGTAGGTAGAGACGACCTGATTGTGAATTTGTCTGACAGACAATTATCAGTTATAGAAAAACAATCCCTCTCGCTTGGTCTTAAGTTTGATATCGGTGTGAATAAGAGAGGTTATACTGATTATTTAAACAGAAACTACAAATGGAATGACAGTGACGTGGAAAAAGGTTTCAAACAAGGTCTAGTCACATGCTTTCATGCTCTAGCCACGATCAATCAATGTTCCATACCCAGACGGTTCAGATTAGCCTTAGAGAAACTAGGAAGAGACGACGATATAGTAATCACTAGTGCGGATAAAGGTGGAGGAGTTGTCGTCATGAACAGGGTAGATTATGACGCAAAAATGTTAGACTTGCTCAGCGACACCAATACATATGAAGAGAAACATATTGGGCACGCAGCTTTAGAAGGGGAGAAATTTAAGAAAGAAGCAAGGAAGATACTCACAAGAACCAGCCGGGGGAAAAAGCTACTAGGTCTGTTAGAGGAAGCCCCTAAACCACCCAGAATGCGGGGACTTCCGAAAACCCATAAACCAAACGTCCCGATGAGACCCATCACCTCTGGTATCGGGAGCGCCCCGCACAGACTAGCCAAGTGCTTAGCCAAACCACTATCACAGAGGCTAGGCTCGATAAGTAATGCCCATTTAAAAAACTCCGGAGATCTGATCACGAGGTTAAAGAATGGTGATCTTTCAGAAAAAGTAATGGCTAGCTATGATGTAACTGCGCTCTTTACGAATGTCGAGGTAGAAGGAGCGTTGGCAGCGGCAAAGAAGGTGG
>NC_134778.1:5810588-5813088 GCF_046742065.1 Oratosquilla oratoria
TAATTAGTCTAAAATACTTATCACTTATGTATCTGTTTTAATTATACCATAAATATGAGGGTACTAAAGAAAACACATTGTTGATGTTTCTCACTCCGACCAAAAATGTCTAACAGGTTAGCTGTTAGTGTGTACTAACGTCCTCAAATGCTACTGAAGTAAATAATAATAAATGAATAATAAAATTCTTTATTGGTCACGTAAATTACATTAAATTTTTCTTGTGTGTTTTCATAAGAAATCGAGGGCAATCATACATAGATGAGCTACTACAATCTTACAGTGGTTATCAAAATTTCATTTACACAAAAGCTAGAGAAAACAAAAATAGAACTGGAAGTTAAGATACCCTTTTTTTTTAGGGGGAGGGATCAAAGGATAGCCATCTGTATGACACTCGCTCGGGACTCCCACGGGAGTATGGGACGTCTCCTGATAGAGCCTGGCTTGTTTCACGCCAAGACTTCTGGCTGTCCCTCGAGAGGGAAGATGGAGGAGGAGGATAAGTGGGGTGAGGGTGAGGGTGAGTGTGAGGGTGAGGGTGAGGGTGAGGGTGAGGGTGAGGGTGAGGGTGAGGGTGAGGGTGAGGGTGAGGGTGAGGGTGAGGGTGAGGGTGAGGGTGAGGGTGAGGGTGAGGGTGAGGGTGTGAGGGTGAGGGTGAGGGTGAGGGTGAGGGTGAGGGTGAGGGTGAGGGTGAAGGTGAGGGTGAGGGTGAGGGTGAGGGTGAGGGTGAGGGTGAGGGTGAGGGTGAGGGTGAGGGTGAGGGTGAGGAAGACAGGAAGGGAGTGAGGAAATACGCCTCAGCAGTTTGCCTCTTTTGTAGTACGGCGCGAACTTGTTCATCTTGATGAGATGAAGGTCTCGAGGAAAAAAAAAAAAAAATCCACGGCTGGAATCATAAACCACATCTTCGTCGTCGTTGTTGCCGAAGTCGTTATTGTCGTCGTCAGTTTTTATTACTCTTTTATCTGCACCGGCTTTATATTCATTCTTTTATTTGATTACCACTGTATGTTAGTATGATTACTTTTTTACATTTATGGTTTTTCTATGTTTTTTTTCAATGTATTTTGAATTTTATTCTTATACCTATTTCACATAGTGAAAGCTTTCAACTAGTGATTCTTACTACATTCAACTATAAGTTGTTATTGTTATTATTATTGTTGTTGTTGTTTTTTGTTACTATTCTTGTTATTGATATCATTATAATGATATGATTTTTGGATAAAGGGAATATCACACGCTCCATCTCTATTTTGTTTATTATTATTAATATCATTATATTCTATTTGTTTATTTATCTACTTATCACTATTATTTTTTTCGCATTCGACCTAGTTATGGACCAAAAGGTGTTCTGTCGGCATGCTCCGCCTTTGTAAGCCTTTGTAATCTTGTGCTGATTGGCAGTGGTCACCTCCTGTCCTTCAGGCTCACTCATCACGAATCATCTGTTAACAAATGGCATCAATAACCAGCTGCTGCTCTACTCATAGCCATCTGCCTCCCCCAATCAACCAGCATCCTACACCACCTGTAATTCATGCATTCTCACTTCACATCCGTTTCTCAATTTTTAATCTATTTGTTTGTTAGATTGTGTCTTTGTTTATTTCTTCATTTATCTGTCTTATCTATTCATGCATTTATTCGTCTTATTTAATAATATATTTGTTTACTTATTAATTTATTTATTTATTCACCCACCCATTTATCTATGTATTCATTGTGTTACTTCTGCTGCTACCAACGCTTATGATATTATAATTCTTCTTTCACTTTTAGTTTTCTTCACTTTCTTTTCATCGTTGTATTGTAAGTCACTCATATGTAGTCCCCATGCCTCTTTCGTAATATATTCTTTTAGTCAAGTTCCATTATTCAGTGCGAAGGTAAATTAAACGTAAATTTTCTTCTTAATTTCTTCCGAATAATATTACACTTCTACAACTTAGTTTCATTCAGTACACCAGAGGACTCCCACCTGCAATCCTTATTACTCTCACCAAGCCAAGTCTGCTTCGACGTCACTATCTAATTCATCCAATAACTTTGACCGTTACAAATAAGTGCCACCCTTTAAGAGCGTGACTTTACCTCCGTGCACCAATCATTTTTCTCCTCCTCCACACCTTTTCTCCAATCAGAACGGCTGTTATACTGCCTCAAGCAATACTTATTACGCAATCAATCTTAGTCACAAGCTTGAGTGGCTTACTGTTTACATTTCGTCACATCAGCGCCAATATCGATACCCTAGCTGGTGTTTACAAACTTTAGGCGGTGAGCGAGATTATGCAACTCAACAATTTCCTCTCGGCCATTGTTTTCAAAACATGTAAATTGTGAAATGAATTCTTCGCCACCTACCCCTCTATCTACCTACTTGTCTACCTCAATCTACCTTCCTTCATTTCTTCATTCAATCATTCATTCATTCATCTACTTATCTATCTGTTCATTGTTTCCCTCCTTCCTTCCTTCCTTCCTTCCTTCC
>NC_134778.1:5820588-5840588 GCF_046742065.1 Oratosquilla oratoria
CTACTACTGCCACTATCAATACCACTATCCCCCTTCACCACTATTCAGTTTAAACATAATCCTCTGCCCCTATCACTAACCATTCACTACTATCCTCAGAGACCATATACCATTCCTAACACCCTGCAACTATATATCCCTCTATAGACAGGATAGTAGTGAATAGTTAGTGATAGGGGCAGAGGATTGTGTTTAGGCTGATTTCTATGCCTTTTTCTTTTTGGCTACCCCCCGTGTAAGGGGGAAAAAGCCTTTGGTATATGTATGTATATGTATGTATGTACAATTACTATCACCACTACTACTGTCACTATCACTACCACTAAAATTGCCACTAACACTACTACTGCCACTATCACTAATAATATCTCCCTTCACCACTATTCAGTTTAAACACAATCCTCTGCCCCTACCACTAACTATTCACTACTATTCTCAGAAGTCATATACCATTCTTAACACCCTGCAACTATTTATCCCATCTGTAGGCATATCACCACTAACTATTCACTACTATCCTTTGAAACTGAACTCACTGCCTCAAAAACATATACAATTCCTAACCCTATTGCAACTATCCTTTAATAGTCATCTCATCGACTACTATCTCTGACTATCCTTTCTCTCTCGACAACTATCCATGGGATGGCGAACAGACAGAAACCGTTGTTTAACTCGGCTGGAAGAGTTTGGCTTCAAGAATTCCAAATTAGGAACAACAACAACAACAACAACAACAGCGGGCGAACGAACAACGACAAAGAATTAGTTTTAACTAGTTCCGCCTCTTCTTTTCCCTTATTTACACCTCCTCCTCCTCCTCCTCCTCCTCCTCCTCCTCCTCCTCTTCTTCTTCTTCTTCCTCCTCCTCCTCTTCCTCCTCCTTCTCCTTCACCTCCTCCTCCTTCTCTTCCTCATCCTCTTTCACCTCCTCCTCCTTCACCTCCTCCTTCACCTCCTCCTTCACCTCCTCCTCTTTCTCCTCCTCCTTCACCTCCTCCTCTTTCTCCTCCTCCTCCTTGTCTTCCTCCTTCACCTCCTCCTCCTTCTCCTCCCTATCCTCTTCCTACTCTTCCTACTCCTCCTCCCCTGTCTCCTCCTCCTCTGCTGCCTTCTGATACCTCTTCTCTTCCTCCTTCTCCTCCTCTTCTTCTGTCTCCTCCTCTTCCTTCATCCCCACATCCTCTTCATCCTCATCCTAAACCTAGTTGACTTTATTCTCCTCCTTTTACTTATCCTCCTCCTTGTCATCATGGTCATCATTATCATCATCATTATCATGATAATTAGTGTTGTCTTCGTAAACATCACCATCACTACCATCACCACCACCATCACCACCACCATCACTGCCACCATCACCACCATCTACATCACAAATGATTACAAAGGCGGAGCATGCCGACAGGAGACCTTTTGGTTCATAACTAGGTCGGATGCGAAAAAATGTATACATAAATGATAAAAAAATAAAATAAAATAAAAATTATAAAACTAAAAATAATAATATATAAAATATATAATACCACCATCACCATCTCCATCACCATCACCACCACAATCACCATCAACTCCATCATCATTAACACCATCACCAGGGCAAGATGGTTGGGGCCTGAGATCTGTGTTGAGATTCCCTTGATCCTTGGCTGGCCTGGTCTATCTCTAGTCTTCTCGAATCTGTCCTTAGTCTGTCCTTGCTATGTCCTTCATTAGTCCCTGGTCTGTCCCTGATCTTTCCATGATCCGTCCCTGGACTGTCCCTGATATATCCCTGGACTGTACTTGGTCTGAATAGAATTGTGTGAAACTAACCAAAATAATATGTTAAAAGAAATTATAGTATCAAAGAAGTTATATGACGTTAGGTCGTAGGTGGTTTATTTAATTATTTATTTATCTAATTTCATCAATTCATTTATTTAATTATTTATTTATTTATTTATTTATTTATTTACTTACTTATCTATTTATTTATTTATCAATTTATCTATTTAATTTCACTCATTTATTTGTTTATTTATTTATTTATTTATTTATCTATTTATTCATTTACCTATTTATTTATTTAGTTAGTTAGTTATTTACTCATTTATTTATGTATTCATTTATTTATGTATTTATTTATCTATTTCTATTTATTTATTTTTTGTGAATGAAAGGAGGAGGGTTCTGAAGAAGAAAGAAATCAGAAGAAGAAGAAGAAGAAGAAGAAGAAGAAGAAGAAGAAGAAGAAGAAGAAGAAGAAGAAGAAGAAGAAGAAGAAGAAGAAGAAGAAGAAGAAGAAGAAGAAAAGAAGAAGAAGAAGAAGAAGAAGAAGAAGAAGAAGAAGAAGAAGAAGAAGAAGAAGAAGAAGAAGAAGAAGAAGAAGAAGAAGAAGAAGAAGAAAAAGAAGAAGAAGAAGAAGAAGAAGAAGAAGAAGAAGAAGAAGAAGAAGAAGAAGAAGAAGAAGAAGAAGAAGAAGAAGAAGAAGAAGAAGAAGAAGAAGAAGAAGAAGAAGAAGAAGAAGAAGAGGAAGAAGAAGAAGAAGAAGAAGAAGAAGAAGAAGAAGAAGAAGAAGAAGAAGAAGAAGAAGAAGAAGAAGAAGAAGAAGAAGAAGAAGAAGAAGAAGAAGAAGAAGAAGAAGAAGAAGAACAACAACAACAACAACAACAACAACAACAACAACAACAACAACAACAACAATGACGACGACGACGACGACGACAACAACACAACAACAACAACAACAACAACAACAACAACAACAACAACAATAACGACAATAACAAGAGGCGAAAAGAGGACGAAGTGTTTTGGTCGTTTAGAGAACACTTTGGGCACAAGAAAATCGTGTATTCTGATCAGGAACAGCCAGAAGTGTCCCAGTGCGATGCGACTAAGACACTGAGGCACAGTTCAATGGGGACGTGCCTACGTTCTTTTTTTTGGGGGGTGGGGGGTGGGGGGGATTGTAAAAGACACTGAAACACAGGTCACTGGAAATGCATCCATTGTTTTTATTTTATTTTATTTTATTTATTTATTTATTTATTTACTTATTTAATTTATTTATTACTATTATTATCATGACTGCTATTATATATATATATATATATATATATATATATATTTTTTTTTTTTCTTGTTCTTCTTTTTTTGAGGGGCGGGCTTTTACAAGACACACCTCAACTTCTAGATCCTCTCCAGACCTAGAGGCAAAGGATTACAAAGGATTACAAAGGCGGAGCATGCCGACAGGAGACCTTTTGGTCCATAACTAGGTCGGATGCGAAAAATATATAATAATGATAAATAAGATAAAAATAAATAGAAATTATAATAATATGAATAATAATAACTAAAAGGTTCTTTCTGCTGAATGTCAGAATAAAGTCTGGAGAATGACGTGTGTAAGAAGTGTTTCTTCTTATGTTCCCTCAAAGTTGTCTTTTGTTTGGCGTTAGGTTGAATGACATGTATAAAGTACGTCATTGTACTGATATTATTTTTTCAAGATATAGACATGATGAAAAGGAAAATAGGTTGTAAATGATATCAAATATATTAACTATTTCAGAGAAGAAAATCAAAATACATGGATGATTCCAAACCAGTCTAGTGAATGTCATTGAGTTTAGCATAAAAATAATAGTAATAATAATAATAATAATAATAATAATAATAATAATAATAATAATAATAATAATAATAATAATAATAATAATAATAATAATAATAATAATAATAATAATAATAATAATAATAAATGATAATAATAATAATAATAATAATAATAATAATAATAATAATAATAATAATAATAATAATAATAATAATAATAATAATAATAATAATAATAATAATAATAATAATAATAATAATAATAATAATAATAATAATAATAATAATGATAATAATAATGATAATAATAATAATAATAATAATAATAATAATAATAATAATAATAATAATAATAATAATAATAATAATAATAATAATAATAATAATAATAATAATAATAATAATAATAATAATAATAATAATAATAATAATAATAATAATAATAATAATAATAATAATAATAATAATAATAATAATAATAATAATAATAATGATAATAATAATGATAATAATAATAATAATAATAATAATAATAATAATAATAATAAAAATAATAATAATAATAATAATAATAATAATAATAATAATAATAATAATAATAATAATAATAATAATAATAATAATAATAATAATAATAATAATAATAATAATAATAATAATAATAATAATAATAATAATAATAATAATAATAATAATAATAATAATAATAATAATAATAATAATAATAATAATAATAATAATAATAATAATAATAATAATAATAATAATAATAATAATAATAATAACAATAATAATAATAATAATAATAACAATAATAATAATAATAATAATAATAATAATAATAATAATAATAATAATGATAATAATAATATAATAATAATAATAATAATAATAATAATAATAAATAATAATAATAATAATAATAATAATAATAATAATAATAAATAATAATAATAATAATAATAATAATAATAATAGTAATAATAATAATAATAATAATAATAATAATAATAATAATAATAATAATAACAATAATAATAATAATAAATAATAATAATAATAATGATAATAATTACAATAATGATAATAATAATAATAATAATAATAATAATAATAATAATAATAATAATAATAATAATAATAATAATAATAATAATAATAATAATAATAATAATAATAATAATAATAATAATAATAATAATAATAATAATAATAGTAATAATAATAATAACAATAACAATAATAATAATAATAATAATAATAATAATAATAATAATAATAATAATAATAATAATAATAATAATAATAATAATAATAATAATAATAATAATAATAATAATAATAATAATAATAATAATAATAATAATAATAATAATAATAATAATAATATAATAATAATAATAATAATAATAATAATAATAATAATAATAATAATAATATAATAATAATAATAATAATAATAATAATAATAATAATAATAATAATAATAATAATAATAATAATAATAATAATAATAATAATAATAATAATAATAATAATAATAATAATAATAATAATAATAATAATAATAATAATAATAATAATAATAATAATAATAATAATAATAATAATAATAATAATAATAATAATAATAATAATAATAATAATAATAATAATAATAATATAATAATAATAATAATAATAATAATAATAATAATAATAATAATAGTAATAATAATAATAACAATAATAATAACAATAATAATTATAATAACAATAATTATAAAATAAATAATAATAATAATAATAATAATAATAATAATAATAATAATAATAATAATAATAATAATAATAATAATAATAATAATAATAATAATAATAATAATAATAATAATAATAATAATAATAATAATAATAATAATAATAATAATAATAATAATAATAATAATAATAATAATAATAATAATAATAATAATAATAATGATAATAATAAATTGACAACTGAGCTCTTTCAAAACATAATATTTTACTCAATTCGATTTTGACGATCCAAAATCTACGACAGTTAACCAAACTTTTCAAACTTTGACGAAGCCGTTTCTTCGTTTTCTCGTTTTTGTTCACTTAATTACAAACCAATTTACACTTTCTTCTTCCATTCATTTGTCCGACCACGCGGTCAGTTTTTCTTTTCGTTCGTTCTCATTTAAAATTCTTTTGTCCTTATGGCCGTTCATTAATTAGGTCTTCGCCAACTCGCGTACTTATTCATTCGTTCAATTGTTAGACTATCGACCCCTTTCATGAAATATTTGTTCGCTCATCGACCGCAGAGAATGTACAGAGTTGAATAAATGAATACATAATTTAAGTTGTGAATGTATAAATAAATAGAGAAGTAGATAAATGGATAACTGGATAAATACACAAATAGATAAATAAATAAACAGATAAATTAACAGATGATCAAATGAATGAGTAAATAATAAATAAATGAATAAGTGAATAAACCAATGAATGAATATACAAACAAACAAACAAATAAATAAATAAATAAGTAAATGATTCAATATATAAATTAAATGTTGTTAAGCAATTGGTGCAGAAACATGAATAAGATCAATTGATAAATCAATATACGAATAAACGAATAAGTCAATAAGTAAATACACAAATGAATGTATAAATAGATATACAAATAGACAAAGATGAATGAATAGATAAATGAATAATAAAAAAAGACAATAATCGATTGATTGATTAATTAATTTAGTTTAATTTAATCACACACTCATTCATTAAATAATTTTTTATAAATATAATAAATAAATAACTTAACTAATAAATCACCACTCTCACTATGCTGGTATCATCCATTCAAGGTCGTCACTGGCTGAAACGGTCATCTGGCCTCTGGTAAGAAAGATTGAAATTTTGTCTGTTTCATGCAAGTGTACTGTTGCTGTCTTTCTGTGTCAAAAGCTGGTGGTAAAAGAACGAAATCCGTCACCGGAAGTCACATTTTATGGGACTGAAATAGAGATTGAATGAGAACCTATCGGGGTCTTCGGATGAAGGTGGTAGGACTGTCGGAATTATGTGATTGTCATACGGTGTCAATGGCGATTTTATTCATGTATTACAACGACTAAAGCTCATCAAGAATTCTTACCAGCTTCACAACTGGCTATGAGTTAAGCTTAAGTCTCCATAAAATTAGGTTAGGACGGCAGTTAGTAGTCTACTTAGTTACTGTTAGGATAATGATATGATAATTAATTATCCCAACAGTATCTTTAGGAAAATAGTGAATGTACTGTACATCGGAGAGTGAATATGGGTACTAACCATGGGGTTTACAAACTACCTTGTTAAGACTATGAATAAATGTACTGGGGCCAAACAGGAAGATATTTGATAACAAGAATCAGGGAACACAAAAACTCCATCAAATGAGGCTAAGAGAATTCTGCAGTGTTCCTACATACCAGCAAAGAGGATCATCACATGGACTTGGATAATACCGTCATCATCTACAAATCCCACCACAGTTTTCGAAGAAACAATAAATGAATCCTCCTTGATTAAACATCGTCCAAATTTCAATACCTCCAAAGGTCAGTGGTCCACTGACTGAATAACTTGGATGGCTGCAAATAAATAAATCTCAAAAGCGGCTGGACTTGACTTCACTATCGGTCAATCTTCGCCTTGACGTCATTAAGATCATATAACCAGAGTCCCCCCTTTCCCTGTCCTCTAAATGTACCCCTCTTAGCTATATTTACTCGCGCACTCCATATTATGTATCAATCTGCCGAAGAGAACCACAGATAGTGGTCGAAAAATACATATCTGCGGTCGTTCTTATCTCATTCTCTGACAGATGATTAATAAGTATCATATATATATATATATATACATACATATATATATATACATATATGTATATATATATGTATATATATATACATATATATATATATATATATATATATATATATATATATAAGTACTAATTATTTTTTCCTGTTTTTGTCTCTTATTTTCATTACGTCATCACCCTGCCACAGAAACCGGTAAAAATGAGACATCCTATGTAATGATGACTTTTTAGGCTGCCCAATTCTTAGGCCCACGTTATTGTCAAGATTAGACGTGCTTCAGGTAGCAGGCCAGTGGACAGGAACAAGAATCGTCGTTTTTGGGCCTGGCTTACGAAGAAGCATACAAAGGTAAATGTGTAGAAAAAAATTCATCTTGATAAATTGAAAAGGCAACACATGAATGAATTCCCCAAACTTTACGTTAAAATTAAGGGAGCCTTAATAAAGTAGATGAAATAAAAAATTCCATTGGAAAGTATTGGGGTTTGACAATACTTTAAGAAATGATGCAGAGTACGATTTCATAATAGACGTTAATGAGAAATTACAGAGGAAAAATCAGAAACAAACATTAAACAATATTTTGACAGTTTCAAATTTTTACTAAGAGGGGTGATAAAAGCTGTCACTACAAGTACCAGAAATATTGCATCTATCAAAAACACACTGGATTTGTCAGAGAATGTAAACTAGAGAAAAATCGGTCCTTTAAAAAGATAAGAGACATAAAAATAAGTGAAGAACATATAACCTGAGAAGAAAAGAAGCTGAATTAGCTGCAGAGCTAAGAGGTAAAGAACAAGAGGTTTTTGTGAGAAAACATGAAAAGAAACGGCAGAAAACACCGGTTCCAAAGTAGGACTAAAGGAACATATGAGAGGCATATAGAAAAAAGAAGAAAAACAAAACATAAGATAAGGGAGGCAAAAATAAGGACATATGTAAAATAGGGGAGGAGTACGATAGAAAAAATGAAAAAAAAAATAAAAAGATGATTTGAAAGGAGGTTGATAAAGGAAGGGAGGAGAATCAAGTACAGAAGAGAAGGTGAATGGTGCAGTTGGAAAGATGATAATTGAAGTGGAGGAGGTGGTAAGGAGAAGATGAGCAGAAAATTTTAGAGAGCTGCTGAATGTGGAGGATAAGGAGGTAGTGGTGACAGCAGTGGGAGGTGCTAAGAAAATGACAATGATGGATGAGTGAAATGGGGTAGTAATAAGACAGGACGAGGTGCAAGTAGTTAGAAAGCCGCTGAATGTGGAGGATAAGGAGGTAGTGGTGACAGCAGTGGGAGGTGCTAAGAAAATGACAATGATGGATGAGTGAAATAGGGTAGTAATAAGACAGGACGAGGTGCAAGTAGTTATTAAAATTATGAGAGCAGGTAAGACACCTGGGCTAGATTGGTGTCATGAGGAGTGTCTTAAAAAGGAAGGTACATTAGTAGTGTACTGGCTATTATGGTTGTTTAATGTTTGTCTAAAAGAGGATAGAGTGCCAAAGGACTGGAGAAGTGCCAGTATAGATCCACTTTACAAAGGAAAGGGGGACAATTATGAGTGCTGTAGTTTCAGAGGAATCAGTTTGCTGAGTGCAGTTGGGAAGCTTATAGGAGGATTTTAATTGAGAGGATTGGGGAAGGTACATAGGGAGTAATTGGTGAGGAAAAGTGTGGGTTTACAAAAGGTAGGGGTTACATAGATCATATTTTTGTGGTAAGGCAGACATGTGAGAAAACTTTAGGAAAAGTTAAGGATGTTTTTTTGGGCCTTTTTAGACTTGGAAAAAAGGCAAAATAGAAAAGTTTAAATGTGTTTGAGATGAAATGTCTGAGAAGAAGGATGTAGGTTACTAGGTTGGATAGAGTGAGAAAAGAGGAGGTGAGGAGACCGAGAATGGAAAAAGAGATGGCAGATGGGGCTGATGAATGATTCTTGGGATAGTTTGGACACACAAACGTATATCAGAGCAGATGCTCTTTAACCTAGGCCTTTGGGAGTTTCATTGACCAGAACCTGCCATGTCATGTCACCAAATGTCACTTTTTTATCAACATTACAACCTGGCCAAATCTATCGAATAAAATGTCTAAATTGTTGCAAAAACTGTGGCAATATCAAGTATTCTGTACGCCCTGGAGTTTTATTTTTTATTTATTTATTCTTTTTTTTTTTTATTCTTTTTTTTTTTTTTTTTTTAATGTGATTTAGCGTTCTTCCAATGCTGAATAAGCAAGGACATTGAGGATGCTTGGTGATTTGGTGAGTACTAAAAACGATAGAAGTTCTCTGGGTAATCAATAGGCTGGTCTTGCTTTCCTGGGCTTCCTCTTACCTTAAGTCATTAACGTTGGACAATTTTTTTTTTTTTTTTTGTGATTTTGTTTTCAGCATCCACAGACAACTCTCGTTAGCATTGAGCTGCTACAGACTTGTTTCTTGTTCTTTTTATATCTATATGTTTCTAATAGTTTAATTTGTCATGACCAAAGCTGTTTCTCAGTCAATGAAAGTTTATAGTACAAAAACTATATATTTTACGTTCTACTTTACCATGGACACTTTCATTTGTTTGCAGAAACACATACAACAAATTTTTCATTTCTAAAAGGAATTTGCATAAATCCTGGAGGAACGATAATGTGTTTGTCTCCCACTGCATATTTGAATGTATTTTTTCTTTCCTTTTTTAATGAAATTCCAGCGTGTTCCTCTAGAAAGCAATTCGCGCAATTTATTTAATTTAAGCATTTCAATGCGTTGACGTCCTCTGTTGATCCTAATTCGACTGACCACAGACAATTTTTTTCATATCATTGAGCCAAATTTGGCCTACAAAGTGGTGCCATGTTAATTAACAGATTATCAGGTAAGTATCTTCTGCACTAGCCGTATAAAAACTGTCATAATCGAATGACACATAGTGTTCTACTATGTTGAAGAAGTAGGATTGAGTTTGAGAGAGAAACAATGGGAGGGGAGGGGAGAGTAGGGGGTCTTTAGTGCAATAGAAAATAGGAAAACTCCGACAGTAATAGGATTACATACCAAATACGTGAAGTTGAGACTCTTACTTCCAGACACAAAAGCACGGAAGCCTTTATTTATTTATTTATTTATTTATTTATTTATTTATTTATTTATTTATCTATTTATTTATTTTTTACTACTGCTGCTACTATGGACTACTGTGACGGGCATTACTAATGCTATTCCTTTCACTCCAACTACTACTATCATAGGTAATGCTACTGCTGTTGTTACTACTCCTTCTATCTATTATCGTTTTCTTTCGTCACTGCTGATACTCTGAACTACTGTTACGAATATTACTACTACTGATACTGCTCTTACTCCAACTACTAACATTGTTACTAATTTTTTATTACTAATATTACTACTACCACTACGAACGCTGCTGCTGCTTCTGCTACTAATATTACTACTACTACTACTACTACTACTACTACTATTATTATTATCATTTTTTTTTAATTTTGACAGATTAAACGACCTCCATCCTCGTGGAACTTTGTGGTGGAAGTAGTCAGGATCTGTTTCCCACAGACACAGTTCATTGGTCCTTCTCCCGCCAATGACTTTGGTCGATGATCCTTTTATTTATTTATTTATTTTTTAATAGTGCCTAATACAGAGGTTCATTTATCCTACTGTCAACCACCATCTGCTCAAAATCTAGGTTTTGTATATTGGACATAGTCAAAGCAAACGGAACTTCCCCATGATTCTGGTGCCAAAACCAGATGGTACTACGCGTCCAGTTATTGACTATAAGGAATTAAAAAAAAAAAAAAAAAAAAAAAAAAAAAGACTATCCCCGATATATTACCGTTACAGGTAATAGCAGATATATATCGTACTTTGGGAACAGAGAATAAGTATTTTAGCACTATAGATATCAAATCTGCGTTCTGGTAGATCGAGTTCCATGAAGATTCATGGAATTATACAGCATTTTCAACAACAACAACGGGGCACCATGCGTTCAAACGAATGTTAATTGGGTTATGTAATAGTCCATTAATTTATATGAGATTAATGAATATATTTCTAGATGGGTCTTTAGGAAACACTACCAATGTGTTTCTAGATAATATTCTAAGAGTTTCCCAAACAGCGGCTAATCACTTTAAGGAATTAGATTTGGTATTCTCAAGACTAGTTGAAACAGGATTGAAAGTGAAACTTGAAAAATTTAAGTTTTTGCAGGACAGTGTCATTTATTTGGGACATAAAATAGACAAACATGGATTTAATCAAGTAAATTCAAAAGTAGAAATAGTAAAGAACTACCCATTTCCGGACAATGTAGAAAAAGTTAGAAGTTTCTTGGAATTGACAGGGATTATATAGAAAAATTATCAAGGATTATGCAGACATAACTAATCCATTAAGTTCTTTGTTGAGGAAAGATTCAAAGTTCATTTGGGGACTTGAACAACAACAAGCTTTTGACAAGTTGAAAGATAAACTTACTAGTTCTCCAGTTCTCATATTTCCTGATTATGATAAGGATTTCTTTCTTTGTACAGATGCGTCTGACGTAGGACTATGAGGCATACTGATGTAAGAGAGAAATGGAACTCTTGTACAAGATGTATTGAAATTGCTTCATGATAGTGATTATAGTTCACATCCAGGAAAGGATACAACTTATAGACAAGCACAACTTAAATACCTCCTGACCAGGAATAAATATAGATATATATGTTTATATAGAAAGTTGTTTGAAATGTGGAGATAAAAGAAAATATACCTAAATCTGTTCCTATGTTATCATATCCCATCCCGCAAGGGTTTTCTATAAACAATATCTCCTTGAGTCCTTCACCACTTTGAGGTGGTGGTAATACTGGAATGAAGTACCCCCCGCCAACGCTCTAGTTCCTGTTTCCGTATGCTCCGGTTCTGGACAAATAATTTTTTTCCGAGGAACATAACCGACCGCGAATCCGAGTACCTGCGGTTGTTGGATCAGATCGTGCTCAGGCCCGACTTGACTTGACATGACAAGCCTCGGCTCGGGTCGGTTTGGATCGTCTCAAAGATTCGAGTTTCTAAAAATGCATCAATCGGACATGAGATCCGACCTCAAGAGCGCTGATGACCGCGTAAAGTTTGTGAGACATTTTATTCGCGTTTTATTGCTACTTTTGAAGTGTCTGTTGCTGGTGGTGCTCTCGGTAGAAACATAATGCGACTACTACGACCAGACTTTCTACTGCTGCTTTTATTGTGGCCACTAACCTCACTATTACCACAACTTTACGATCACACAACGGCAAAATCTATAATAAGAAAAGGCAATTCCATAGCCTGATGCACCATAATCAAGAAACGGATGAGGAAAATAAAGTCTATCTATCCATTTCTCTATCTATCTGTTTATCTATTAATCTACCTAAATCCTTCTCTATCTCTATCGCTACTTATCTATCAATCTATTTATCTATATCTAGCCATGTCTATCTATTCAACTATTTCTCTATTTAGTTCTCTATCTATTGATCTATCTCTCCATTTATCTATCCATTTATCTCTCACTCTCTCTCTCTCTCTCTCTCTATATATATATATATATATATATATATATATATATATATATATATATATATATATATATATATAGAAACCGTGCTGCTCTTGTACTCGCTCAGTTTTGGATACCAATCTCGCAGCTCCTCTTCGACACCCGGCACTGACTGTTACCAATGCATAGGTCAGAGGTGACGGCTTCGGTTGCAGTTCTGCACCTTCTTGCCTTGGTTCCCCACCATTCCTTTGCAACCGTATCCTTTCCTTATCTAAACGAAAACATCTTGTTCTATCTACCAAAATAGCACAAGAGCGAAAACAATGAGTCCATGTCTTTTTTTCGTGTAAGGTAATAGTAACTCCTCGTTTCTTAATACACTTAGGCCTGTGTTTACTTGTTTGTTAGCTATTTTTCATCCAGCCTCGTTATGGGCCAAAGGGTCACCTGTTGGCGTGTTCTTTCACTGTAATGCATTGCAGAAGGTTGAAGGCTTTCCTTCAGGAGGCTCTTTGATCTCCCCTTTGCTCAGGACACCTTCGTGTTTGGGGTTATAGCGGAAGGCTCTCTTTCAGCCACGTGACCACCTGGCAAATCCCAGCACGCCCTCTTCAACACGGAGATGCCTCACAGCGCCTCTTGCTTTACTTTAGAATCATCTTTCCCGTTCACCTGACGTGGGTCTCGACCAACGCAGACTCCGTTCAAGATGAAGTCTTTCCTCCCATCTAAGAAGAAAGAAAAAGGGAAAAAAAAATTGTTTTTGGTAATGAGAGACAAGAAACCATTAGGGGACATGACCGCACTGAAGGGGTAAATGGCGTCGTGAAAGACTTCGTGGAACTCGCTAACTATGACAAGAGGGGACCGCCCACGGAGAGGTAATTGGCGACCTCGTCCACACCTCCTCCTCCTCCTCCTCCTCCTTAGGGGGGGTGGGGAAGGGAGGGGGATGGAGGATGGGAGTTCCTCCTACGTGTGTAGGGGCGGAGAGCAGCTGCCGCAAAAATTGCAGCGTTGTCCAAGATATTGTCGGCCTTCCTGAGGCAGGAAATATTAGCTGTATTTTAGTGTTAGCGCTCTCGGCTCTAATTTGGCCTTACTTCTTTAAGATGTATTTTGACCTTTGTTTTCTATCACTACTCTGACCTTGGATTACTTGGATATACTCTAGTTTTAGTTTCATGACTACTCCGGCCTCAGATCTTATGAATATTATGTCCTTAATTCTCATGAAAATAATGAAGCCTTATCTTCATAAATGTAATCTGATTTTAGTTCCCTTGGGTTTTCGTGTAAATGCATTCCAAGCTTACGAAACTAAACAAATAGTAGCGAACTACAATCTCATTACATGCAACTGTTATTTTGCGGCTAAATATATTTCATAAATATCCATACCACTAAATTTCTACTTCCTCAAAAAATCCAATCTAAATTAATATTTATTATTTCGTATTTACGTATTAGTCAAATTTCTTATAATGTTTTGATAGTCTCTCTAACTTATTCTCTTAATGATCTCCTCTGAATCGGGTAGCACATTCAGACTTCGGTCAAGTTGATTTGAAGAAGTCAAACTAGATTTGGAAAAGCAATTTTTCGTAATGATGGGCTATGCTTCCGGTAGCAGCTCAAGGTAAAAATATATTATTGTAGGTTGAAGACATCATAGAGGTTGCAAAATTTCTGCATCTTAAAGCAATTGCCAGGAAATTTTAGTAACTTGAACTGAGGGCTTGCTTTCCTCATGAAAGGGCGTTTCTGTATATAGATTCGACTGTATAGTTGGTAATTTTATCTATCAGATGTATATTCATATGTGTGTATGTGTGTGTTTGTGTGTGTGTGTGTGTGTGTGTGTGTGTGTGTGTGTGTGTGTGTGTGTGTGTGTGTGTATGTGTGTGTGTGTGTGTGTGTGTGTGTGTATGTATGTGTGTGTGTGTGTGTGTGTGTGTGTGTGTGTGTGTGTGTGTGTGTGTGTGTGTGTGTGTGTGTGTGTGTGTGTGTGTGTGTGTGTGTGTGTGTGTGTGTGTGTGCGTGTGTGTTTGTGTGTCTGTGTGTGTGTGTTTACCTTTTTCGTTGTTATAAACCTCCCTCACCTTTTATTTCTTTCTAATACTTCTACCTCCTTGGGAAGTGTTATGGTTGGCTCTGTCTTTGTTCTGTTCAAACGGACTGAGTGCAAACATCCTCCATCCCCGAAGAGCTAATATATCCTCTTCATAGCAGACGTGTCGTTCGTCTGCATGTGGAAGAAAAGCTTTCTATTTCACTCCACATTTCCATGCTTTCCTTCTCCGGCGCCTCCTCCACATGCTATTTCCCTGTTTCTGTGTCTTCTTCCACCTTCTCCTCCTCTTCTTCCTCCATCACCTTCTTCGTCTCCACATTCATCCTCCATATCCACATCCAAATCCACGTCGACATTCAAACTCACATCCACATTCACAACCACAACAGCTTCATCTTCAACTTCACTCTCACCCTGACCTACCACTTCGTGACTGTTGGCGCTTCTGTTTCCTCCACTCGCCCTCCTCCCCTCCTCATTCTCCTCCTCATTCTCCTCCTCCTCCTCCTTCTTCTGCTGTTCCTCCCGTCCCTATTCCTCATCCTACTAATCTTCTTCCTCCAGCTTCTCCTTTGTATTGTCCTCATACATCTCCTACACTTCTTCCTCCTATTCTTTACCCTCCTCCCACTCCGGTCTTCCTCCTTCAACTTCTTTACCTCCTACTTCTCCTTCGCGTCCTATTCCTACACCTGGTCCTCTTCCTGTTCCTCCTCATTCTCTTCCTCTTCCTCCAACTCCACCTCATCCTCCTTTCTCTCACCCTCTTCTCACGAATCCCCTTCTTCTGTTTCTTTCCTTCCTCATTCTTCACATCCTCTTCTTCCTCCCCCTCCTCCTCCTCCTTCTCCTCCCACTCTTCCTCGTTGCGAAAACAACTCGCCAACAAACTCCTGGAGGCTCTCGTTGGTCGAGGGGCACTTGGAGAGGAAAGGTGGAGGACGACCTGGGCATACTTGGAATAGGATCTCGACGAAAAGTTCGTCTTACGAGGAATCAAGAGCCAAGTCAATGAGTAGTTAGTGTTTTTTATGTACACAAATATTCCTTCACTGTAACACTCTCCTACTTCCCGTTACTCCTTTCTCATGGCAATTCTAATCAAGAGAAACAAGATCATCTCAAGTTATCTTTCTTACTATTTCTTCTTTTATATTAAAAGAAATAGTAAATAAGTTATAAATATTCATCATTGCTAAGTGGTTAAGATTGACTGAGTGATTTATTTAATCTATTTATTTATATTCATTCTATTTCACTTAATTTCATTTCGTTTCATTTGACTGATTATACTTTATCATATTTATTCAATTATCATTCTTTCTTTTTTGTAGCCTGTCCCGGGTATGCACTTTATTTACAGATTTTTTTTTTTTTTTTTGCAAAAAGAGCTGGTTAGGTATTTGATATCATAACTTAGTTGTTGTATTAGTATGCGTCCTCATCATTCTCATTATTACCATTTTCATCCTCACTCACATCATCCTCATCATTTTCAGTATCCTCATTATCTTCCTCATTATTCTTATAATTCTCATCCTAAGTATTCTCATAATTCTGATCTTCATCTTCATCTTCATCTTCATCTTCATCTTCATCTTCATCTTCATCTTCATCTTCATCTTCATCTTCATCTTCATCTTCATCTTCATCTTCATCTTCATCTTCATCTTCATCTTCATCTTCATCTTCGTCTTCGTCTTCGTCTTCGTCTTCGTCTTCGTCTTCATCTTCATCTTCATCTTCATCTTCATCTTCATCTTCATCTTCATCTTCATCTTCATCTTCATCTTCATCTTCATCTTCATCCTCATCTCCACCCACCTCATCTTCATCTTCATCTTCATCTTCATCTTCATCTTCATCTTCATCTTCATCTTCATTTTCATCTTCTTCATCTTCATCTTCATCTTCATCTTCATCTTCATCTTCATCTTCATCTTCATCTTCATCTTCATCTTCATCTTCCTCTTCATCTTCATCTTCATCTTCATCTTCATCTTCATCTTCATCTTCATCTTCATCTTCATCTTCATCTTCATCTTCATCTTCATCTTCATCTTCATCTTCATCTTCATCTTCATCTTCATCGTCATCTTCATCTTCATCTTCATCTTCATCTTCATCTCCACCCACCTCATCTTCATCTCCACCCACCTCATCTTCATCTTCATATCCACCCACCTCATCTTCATCTTCATCTTCATCTCCACCCACCTCATCTTCATCCCTATCCTCATTTTTATTCTCCTCCTCGTCCTCATCCTTATCATCCTCATTACTATCATCCTTACGATTTTCATCCCCATCCACCTTACCCTCATTATTATCCTCATCCTCATCCTCATCGTTATCACCTTCATCCCCACCTACCTCATCCTCATCCACATCCTCATCCCCATCGTTATCATCATTTTCACCTTCATCCCCATCCACATCATCCTTATCCTAACTCTCATCCTCATCCTAACCTCATCCTCATCCTTATCTTCATCCTAATCCTCATCATCCTCATCCTCATTATTATACTTATCACCATCTTCCCCACCGACTTCATCTTCATCCTCATCCTCATCCTACCCGTCATCATCCTCATCCACGTCACCATTGCCTTTGTCGTCCTATTGTCCACATAATTCCCGAGACTTCCATAAACCTTCTTCACGAATTTAGCCCTTTAGGTCTTGCAAGGCGTCGCGCTGGATGATGTGTTAGGTTCTAAATTGCTTTCCTCCACATCTTTACAGTCTACGCCGGATTCAATGCTCTATTCATTCTTCCCGGCTCCCCTCCCGATGCCATGGCCTCTGTTCGCCGAACTCGCCGTCCGGGCCCTGGTATCAAACGCGTGACGATTGTGGTGGAAGAGATTTTCGAAAATAATTGTCAGGGATTGGGATGGCGCCGCCGCCGAAAGGGTCCGGATTTTTCGTACTCGATAATGTGGTGGTTTTGGGGGTCATTTTCTGTGGTGTTTGGTTTTATTGGTGGTGGTTGTGATGGTAGTCTTGTTGTTGTTGTTGTTGTTGTTGTTGTTGTTGTTGTTGTTGTTGTTGTTGTTGTTGTTGTTGTTGTTGTTGTTGTTGTTGTTGTTGTTGTTGTTGTTGTTGTTGTTGTTGTTGTTGTTGTTGTTGTTGTTGTTGTTGTTGTTGTTGTTGTTGTTGTTGTTGTTGTTGTTGTTGTTGTTGTTGTTGTTGTGAAAGTGTTGCTCAATGGGGGAAGGGCAGCCTTCCCTGCTCGGAAGAGGAAGAGGGACTATGGAAGAAGAGGAGGAAATAGGAGAGGGATAGAGGATTGAAGATGGGAGAGTGAAGGAAGGAAATATGTGCGCGTTTAGTAGAGGGAAGGAAGAGGAAGGAAATGAGAATAGGAAGATGAATGAGTAGAAAGAGGAGAGTTGGAAAGGAGGTGCAGAAGAAAGACGTGGAAAGAAGGAAGAGGAACAGGAAATTAAGGATCAAGCCCAAGAATAAAACAGAGAATAAGAGGAGAGAAAAGGGTATGAAGAATATGAAGAAAGGTAAATTAAGGATTAGGATAGGAGGAAGAAGAGATAAGGAGGAAGAAGAGATAAGGAGGGTGAGAAAGAGAGATGATTGTGGGTGAGAAAAATGTGGGGGGCTGCACGCTCTCCTTCTGAACTTTTAACTTTGTCAAAACTACCATGCAGGAGTCGATTTAATCAGTAATTTTTTTGTATTTGTATATCTCTGTACATATCTTCTCATTCCTCTCATTCTCTCTTGCTCTCTCTCCCTCTCTCATTTTCTCTCTCTCTTATATATATATATATATATATGTATATATATATGTGTGTGTGTGTGTGTGTGTGTGTGTGTGTGTGTGTGTGTGTGTATACATATATATATATATATATATATATATATATATATATATATATATATATATATATAATGATTCCTACAGTCGTCCCCGGACTCGAACCGAGGTCTTGCGAGATGAAAGGCCGACGCTCTACCGACTGAGCTACTGAGACTAAATTTCTACAACTTGGAAGTTAATCTAATTCCCGAAGAAGTAAGTCGACTGCTAACTATCACCCTAGCTTAATTTTACGGAGAACTAAGCCCACTCATAGCTCATGGTTAAGCTGGTACGTATCCTTAACGGACTTTCGTCGTTCCAATACCCGAATAGAATCGCCAATGATGGCGATGTCAATCAAATAATTCCGAAAGTCGTCCCCGGACTCAAACCGAGGTTTTGCGTCACTGACGATTCTATTCACACACACACACACACACACACACACACACACACACACACACACACACACACACACACACACACACACACACACACACACACACACACACACACACACACACACACACACACACACACGCACACATTTATATATATATATATATATATATATATGTATGTGTGTGTGTGTGTGTGTGTGTGTGTGTGTGTGTGTGTGTGTGTGGTGTGTGTGTGTGTGTGTGTGTGTGTGTGTGTGTGGTGTGTGTGTGTGTGTGTGTGTGTGTGTGTACGTGCGTGCGTGTGTTCGAGTGCGTGTTTGCATAGTTTCACTTTCACTTTGTTTTTTATTTGTCAGACAACGAACTGTCTAATTATTGAAAAGAAAAAATAAGTATAAAAAGTAGAAGAAAATAAAGAATACATAATTCTATATTATGAGGATATGCTTTAGAAATATTCCATTTGATTATACTGGAAAAATACGATAGTGTGCTGATAAATCCAACGACAAAGACAGCGATAACTTTGTAAACAGGAAAACAACAACATGACCATGAGAATATTGAATACATTTCTCTCTGGATTCTTTAAGGTCACGTGATTTGATATCAAGGAATGAAATAATGCTAAATGTTACTCGACTGTATGAAATACAGACCTTGGAAGCCGAAGCTCGA
>NC_134778.1:5845588-5868088 GCF_046742065.1 Oratosquilla oratoria
TCTGTACTCCCTTCCTCTTCCCCTCCCCCTCCCTTCCAATCCCTCCACTCCTATTCTTTCCTCTCCCCTGTCTTCCTCCCCGCCTACCCTCGTCGCCTCTTTCCTCCTCTCTCCTCCTCTCGCCTCTCTTTTTCCAGACTCATCGTTCCCCCTTTCCCCCCCTAGCGTATTCATCATGCACCCCACTTCCCCCCCTTCCCCCCTCTCCCCCCCCCACGGACTCTCTTTAGAATTGTAGACCTTCTCCTGTCGTAAACTACCTTGGCACCGGCGCCTGGAGTCTGGCACCCGGCCGGCCGGGCCTTAAATAGTCCTGGAGGCCGGGATACGAGGCCGGCAGGGGAAGGGACTCTAAAAGATGGAATGAATTCGCAGGTAATTTCATACATTATACAGAAGGCTGGAAACTGCTTTCTTGTCCACTAGGAGGAACGCATACGAACTCTTTGTGTGTGTGTGTGTGTGTGTGTGTGTGTGTGTGTGTGTGTGTGTGTGTGTGTGTGTGTGTGTGTGTGTGTGTGTGTGTGTGTGTGTGTGTGTGTGTGTGTGTGTGTGTGTGTGTGTGTGTGTGTGTGTGTGTGTGTGTGTGTGTGTGTGTGTGTGTGTGTGTGTGTGTATTTGTGTGTATGAGTGCACGCCACCCTCTTCAGAATATACATTACCGAGCATGCCAATATTTTTTTTATTATTATTGATATTATTCTAATACCTTCCTCTTACTTGCCAGCTGGTTACTAATTCCTTCAAATATGTACTTTATTTTTTCACGTCACGTCACTTAGGGAGTGTGGGATTTACGTCGGACATGAAAATGTAATTAGCCTTCTGGTCTTTACTTATGCTGTCACGCTGTCACACGCTACTCTCTCTCTCTCTCTCTCTCTCTCTCTTTCTCACTCTCTCTCTTTTTCTCTGTATATATATATATATATATATATATATATATATCCCTATGTCTCTCTCTATCTATATCTGTATCTGTCTCTCTATCTATCTCTCTACCTACCTGTCGCTGTATCTATCTCTATCTGTCTCTCTATTTCTTTATCTCTCTATCTATCTATATCTCAATCGTTCTCTCTCTCTCTCTCTCTCTCTCTCTCTCTCTCTCTCTCTCTTTCACTCACTCAGATGATTACAAAGAAAGAGCATACTGATGGCAGACCTTTTGGCCAGATGCTATAAATAGATAATTAAACGAAGAAATTAATAAACAAGCGAACCAATCCATTGATAGATATTACAACATGTTGCTTAGTTGTTTAAGTAAGTTATTCATAAAATAAAATTTCGAAGTGCACTACATTGCAATGCCTCTGCAAGAAGTTTATTCTGAACTGAACGTAAAGTTTCTCTAAGTTTAATAAATTCGTCTAACATCAGCGAGAGCAGACTCTTATATGTATAAATTTTTATATAAATGGTGCGAAAAAATTACATGTTAATCTATTAATAATATAATACGATAAGTATTCCATACACTCGTAAGATGCTAATACGTATAAAAGAATTTAACATATATAGAAATTTCGCGGCTTTTAGAAACGTGCATACTTACGCTGTATAAGGCATAAACCCACATACATCATCCTGGTCTTAACGTTACAATGATTCTAAACGTTCCCGTATGTATGTGTGGAATGTTAGGAGCAATGGGATCCAAACCCATATTCGCCATGAATCGTCATGGATTTGTTGCACATGCGAACGGAACATTCATGCATGGAGCTCACGTGCCAAGTTACATACCTCACCGACCCACGACAGCAAGTGCCACAAGATCAGGGTGCCACATCACACGGCAGTCAAAGGAAACTGTGCCAAGCGACACATGCACCCCAGATTTATTCAGTGCCCGTATTCAGTGGCATCATTTCGCATGATTAACCTAAGTCCATTTAATCATTCCCTTTGTATATATATATTTTTTCAATCTCCCTTGTAGTAACATAGCTAAATGCTCTCCATAACAGAAATAATGAGATCGTATTGTTGTATGGCGAGCAGATAATCACTACAATGATGATGGTTCCCTCTTTTGTTTCACACTAAATTATACATATGAGAATGTATATGTATATGTATATGTATATGTATATGTATATGTATATGTATATGTATATGTATATGTATATGTATATGTATATGTATATGTATATGTATATGTATATGTATATGTATATGTATATGTATATGTATATGTATATGTATATGCATATGTATATGTATGAGGATATGTACTTGTGTGTGTGTGTGTGTGTGAGAGAGAGAGAGAGAGAGAGAGATTAACCCAGTATCAAAGAAAAAGATAAGAGAAACAGAAGATTCGTATATCTCGACCCCTATCTGAGGTCTTCTTCAGCAGGTAGATACATCGGGATGAACACACGAATAAATATAGCTAAGAGAGGTTCAGTTAAGAAACAGGGAAACGTGGAACTCGGTTTATATGTCCTTGATAAGGTCGGGGCGAAGGTTGACAGACAGCGAGGTCAAGTCCGGCCGCTATTGGGGTGAATATATTTGCAGCAACCAAGTTATACAATCAGAGGACCACTGACCTTTTTTTGGTATTGAAATTTCTATGCTGTTTTGTCAAGGAGGACTCAACCATTTTTCCTCAAAAATCTACATTGGGATTTGTAGATAAGGGTGGTATTATACTAATCCATGCGATCATCCTCGTTACTGGTGGGTATAAACATTGCGGAGTTCTCTTGGCCATATATGATGGAACTTTTATGTTCCTTGATTCTTGTTTGTGAATCTCTTCCTGTTTGGCCCGAATACACTTCATCATAGTGTAGTCTTTTTAAAGTAGTTTGTAAACCCCGGGGCTTGTGTCTAAACTCGTTCTACGATGTACATTCACTATTTTCCTATAGATACTGTTAGGGTATTTGAATATTTTAATGTTGTTGTTAGGTAGTAAATATACGTTACAACCTAACAAACAAATTAGACCAAATTAAACCAAGTTAACCAAGAGCTAGGGAGTATTTGGTTAATTCTACAAAAATTATCAGAACCAGTGATGACCTAATGAAACTACAATTGCTTTAATCATTCCATATTAGAGACAAAGGAACGGTTATTAATATTCAATTTAATATAATATTTAGCATACTGTTGTTTCACTCACGGCCTAGGAATCTTAACTTACCCTTCCTCCCTCCCTCCCTCCCTCCCTCCCTCCCTCCCTCCCTCCCTCTTTTCTCCCTCCTCCCCATCCACCTTCACTTCCTCCTACTCTTCCTCCCCCTTCCCCTCTTCTTCCGGCTCTTCACTCCTCCCTCCTCCAGTGACCGCTCCCTCTTCCACTCCTCCACTGAATCTGAGGTCACATTGTTGGCCCCTCGAAGGTCCGACCGCCTGATACCTGCTGATGTATAACGACGTACATCTCAAGCTTGTAATTTTTCACATTTACCTTTAGATATAAGTACCCGCTTTCTTAGCACTCTCTTGTATTGTACCTTTCTCATATATTACCAGGATTGTTCATGTATAATGTACTCGTTGCTGTTTGTAATTGTATTGTACCTTTCCCATATATCAACGGAATTATTTATGTATAATCTATTTTTGTATAATTGCCATCTTTGCTGTTGTGTAATTGCGTACTTTTTGCTATTGCAGTTTACTCTTGAAAATATCTTTCTCAAGACGAAACGTCGAGCTCTAGTTTCAGTTTACCCGGTTAATGGGAGAATTTTTATCAGGAAAATAAAAATGCGAGGAAAAAATTGAATAACTATAACAATGCTGTCGTTATTAACTCTACATGCATTACTGAAAGCCTACTTCCTTCTTTTACAAATATATACAAATATAAGAAACTGTGCTCAACTTATATCTCTCTTGAAAGCGCAAGGGTTTAAGTCACTGCTCACTTGTTACGTTTCAGCTGGGTTCAAGTCCTCGGACTGACTACGTATCAATTTCCGTATATGCTTCCGTCAAGCTCCTTGTCAGATTGATACATACATACATACATATATACACACACATATATATATATATGTATATATATATATATATATATATATATGTTTGTATATACATACATACATATATGATTTTTTAATCTATTTCATTTGTTATATTTATCCATCTATTTCCTTATTTATCTCTTCATTACAGATATCAGTGTTTTGTTAATCCTTAAAACATACAGAAGTAAGAATAAATAAATGAATAAATAAATAAATAAATAAATGAATAGATAGATAAATACATAAGTAAACAAATAAATGAATAGATAAATAAATAAATAAATGAAGAAACATACATAAATAAATAAATAAATAAATAGATAAATAAATAAATAAATAAATAAATAAATAAATAGATAAATAAATAAATAAATAAATAAATAAATAAATAAATAAATAGATAAATAAATAAATAAATAAATAAATAAATAAATAAATAATAAATAAATAAATAAATAAATAAATAAATAAATAAATAAATAAATAAATAAATAAATAAATAAATAAATAAATAAATAAATAAATAAATAAATAAATAAATAAATAAATAATAAGTAAATAAATAAATAAATAAATAAATAAATAAATAAATAAATAAATAAATAAATAAATAGATAAATAAAAAATAAATAAATGAATAAACAAATTAATTAATTAATATATAAATAAATAAATAAATAAATAAATAAATAAATAAATAAATAAATAAATAAATAAATAAATAAATAAATAAATAAAAATAAATAAATAAATAAATAAATAAATAAATAGATAAATAAAAAATAAATAAATGAATAAACAAATTAATTAATTAATATATAAATGAATAAATAAATAAATATATAAATGAATAAATAAATAAATAGATAAATAAATAGATAAAGAACAAACATTTGCATGGGAAATTACCATGCGAAGATTATGTGCCTTTTTATTTTTTCTCATAGTGTTGGCGAACCGAAGTAAGAGCTAATTACACCTTGGGAAGATCCTCTAATTGGTCTGACCGATGATTCATGCTGAAGTAGGCTCGAGGCCGGAAAGAACGTCTTGAAAATGTTTAGAAGAACACAAACCCCTGGAAGAAACTGATGCAGTGCTGAAAAAAACATTAGCAAATAGACACTCGAAGAAAACTGTTTTTTTTTCTTTTTTTTTTTTTTTTTAAGCAAGCAATACCAGAGGTAAGAAAATTTTGAGAGGAAGAAACAAACAAAAGACCACAAAAAGCAAAACAAAGATCAAAATAAGTTCTACATTATTAGAAAAAAAAGAGATTTAAAACATGCACATACGCGCACACACACATACACACACACATATGCTGTATATATATATATGTAAATATATATATATATATATATATGTGTGTGTGTGTGTGTGTGTGTGTGTGTGTGTGTGTGTGTGTGTGTGTGTGTGTGTGTGTGTGTGTGTGTGTGTGTGTGTGTGTGTGTGTGTGTGTGTGTGTGTGTGTGTGTGTGTGTGTGTGTGTGTGTGTGTGTGTGTGTGTGTGTGTGTGTGTGTGTGTGTGTGTGTGTGTGTGTGTGAATCCATAAAAATAAATAAAATATGCGAGTAAATAAGCAAACAAATAAATTAATAAATAAACAAACAAAACAGTGACAAAAGAAACGCCTTTTCGCTGCATTATAATTTATAGATAATGGGCAAAATATGCTTAGTATTAATCTTTATCAACTGCTTTGCTAACAAGGACTGCCATGACAATGAACAGAGTAGCATGTTGATACTCAGAAAAATAAAAGTGTCGATCAAGATAAGCTGTTAAGGGGATGCCACCAAGGCTATCTGTAGTTCCTTGCCTGTAACCAGCGCTTCTGTCCTTGAGGTCATAATAACACCAAAATTCGGCGTCCTTGAGGTGAGGAAGAAAACATATGAGGAAGACCACTAAACGGAACGATAGCAGAAGTCAAAAGTGATGACCATTCTTTCTTTTGTAGAGTCTAGTCTCCAATCGCGTGACTCTGGTCCAAAGGGGTCTCACGAGAATATTGTTTGTATCAATATTAAGTTGTTGAAACACTGTAAGGAGATACGGGAGTGAGTGAGATAGCCTAACGGTAGTCTAGATTGAAATAGGTTTGATTGAGATAATCTGGCGGTAGTCTAGATTGAAATAGATTTGTGTTATGTCGTAAAATGTCATGTGACGTCACTTGGTGTCAGGATGTGATGACTGGTGTGATGGAATGACGTCATGATACCGACAAAAAAAATAAGAAAAAAATATATATAATAAAACTGAAAGGATTTTTTTCATATCAGCGTTGATTCCTTTATGATATAGAGAGGTGCCGTCAGAATTTTTTTATTAACATGAAAGAGAATCTCCCACCCAGAAAGGAATTCTCAAATTTATTCAATTGCATTAGTTTTTAATTTCAAACAGAAAAGGCGAGAGTAATGGACAGGTAACAAGTAACAAGTAACAAGTAACAAGAAACAAGTAACAAGTAACAAGTAACAAGTAACATGAGTAGATAACAAATATCAAATAACAAACAATAAACTGCCAGCAACAAACAACAAGCGACAAACAACAATCAATAAACAATAAAGAATATAAAGAATATTAAAAATAACAAATTACAAACAAATGACAAGCAAGCAACAGACAAACGACATCCAAACGACAGGCATATGACAAACAACTAACAAAGAATTAACAAGGAAATAACAAAGAAATAACAAAGAAACAACAAACAAATAGATAACAAGCAAATAACAAACAAACGACATCCAAACGACAGGCATATAACAAACAACTAACAAACAACTAACAAGCATATAACAAAGAAATAACAAAGAAACAACAAACAAACAGATAACAAGCAAATAACAAATAAGGCAGTCGAAAAGGGCTCAAAAGCAACACCGAATTAGCGGGAAGAACAAATCCAGCCAAATTGAAGATATTGACGACCTCAAGTAATTAGTGGCGTAATTAATGATTTCTCAGAAGACTGCCGGATCTCCGTGAAAGACCTTTTCCTTAGTTGGCATCTCTTCCTCTTCCTCCTCTTCCTCTTCCTCCTCTTCTTCTTTCTTCCTCCTTCTTTCTCTTCCTCCTATTACTCCTATCCCCTCCTATCACTATTTCTCTTGCTCCTTCCTCTTCCTATTTTCTTCTCTTCCTACTCCTCTTCTTCCTCTTCTCCTCCTATTCATGCCCGTCTTTTCGCTCCTCCTCCTCCTCTTTCTCCTTCCTCTTCTGTTCATGTTCCTAATCTTAAACCTAACACTGATCCGATTCCTCATAATTACCTTAATCCTCACAACCCTCTTAATCCTCATCCTCATCCTCAAAGATCTGATACGCTTCCTCATCCTTCTCATTCTTCTCCTCTTTTTCTTCCAAATGAACCTCTTCATCCTCCTCCTCCACAATCTCCTCTTCTTCTTATTCCTGTTCCTCTGTCGTCTTTATGTTCATTATTATTTCAACTTTTCTCCTCCTCCTCCTCCTCCTCCCTCCATTCCCCTTCCTCGTCTTCGTCCTCCTCCCCCATTCTACCGTAACTTTTGTCACGCGACATGACGTCATCACGCCATCATGACCCGTTGCTCTTTTTTCATGTCAGATTAGATACTACCTCACTACGACCTTGAAAGAGAAAATACGAACAAGGTCACGCTCGTAAGCAGGTTTGGAGTAACATGGCTTTTTTATTGACAGATCAAGGTCAGTCATAAAATTCTTCATGAATAGTATTGAGTTAGATACGATTATTTATATTTCAGTGGAAGATATATTTGTGAGCTCTTGAATAATGAGATCATATTATGTAACCAGAAATACTATAGCGTCATAGATATAGGGAAAAATATTTTGGATACCTCTATATTCATGGAAGCTAAACCTTAAAGATATTTATATTATTTAAATTTTGAGAAGAATAGATCTATTACAAAAAATAACAAATAATGCAGATGAATAGATAATTCTTTTATTCCTGCAATGCTCATTGATTAATATTAAAGGTGAGCACTCATTTTTCTATGTAGAACTAACCAAAAATATCAGTAAATGGCATGAAAGTATTTTGCTATGGTAAAACATTTATTCTCAGTGTTCTATGACGGCTTCTTGTGAAAGAATAAAGCAAAGACATCCACTGGTTGGTGTGTACGTGTGTGTGTGTGTGTGTGTGTGTGTGTGTGTGTGTGTGTGTGTGTGTGTGTGTGTGTGTGTGTGTGTGTGTGTGTGTGTGTGTGTGTGTGTGTGTGTGTGTGTGTGTGTGTGTGTGTGTGTGTGTGTGTGTGTGTGTGTGTGTGTGTGTGTGTGTGTGTGTGTGTGTGTGTGTGTGTGTGTCTGTGTGTGTGTGAGTGTGTGTGTGTGTGTGTGTGTGTGTGTGTGTGTGTGTGTGTGTGTGTGTGAGAGAGAGAGAGAGAGAGAGAGAGAGAAAGAGAAATAAAGAGAATTAGTCTTATGACATATTGTTCTTTTATTGCGAGCCACTGAAATATTTTTCTAATCGAACAAATAAAGATATTTTTTTTATTTTGAATCCACATAAAAAACATCTTAGTCTCTGGTCATTAAAACCAATTCCTTTTCCATTCCTAAGTTCTTCCTATTTGATTTTCGTTCTAATTAGCCAGTTCAATGCCTCCTTTCTTCAACCTACTTCCTAAGTATCTTTAATGAGATTAGCTAACCACAAAAGAGAAGGAGTTTTCAAGTCAAGCCAACTGATGAAGAATATGGATTACTAACTCAAAAATAATTTCTAAAATTATGAAGAAATATGGTTCCCTTCTTTTTTCACCTTTTCAATTAAATTCCTAAATATTCTTGAACAGATATATTTGAGCTGTATGGAATTAGGGAATTGTTTATTTGCCTTAATAGACTTAGTTTTGAGTTGTTAGTAAACTTAGACGCAATAAGATCTTACCTTAAAGTAGTTGGTCTTTTAGGAAGCCATATTTGGAAGTTACGTGCTTACAACAGTGTTCAATGGGACTTCGCTGTTCATTAGCAAATATTTCTTTTACATAATGCCCCTTTTTGCAAATTTTAAAGAAAACATTAGTTAAAAAATTGATATAAAGGAGAATGAATTAGTCATTAACTTAAGGGAAATAATAATATGAAATAGATTTCATGAATGTATTTGTATGTATCGTATTAGATAAAATCACATTTTCATTGCTCTTTGTGGTACAATTCCCAGTGCTTTATTTAGTGTCTGAGTAGGTTAAAACTACGTTAGGAGCAACATTACGTACATCTATGAAATAGAAAAACGATTTTTTTTTCTCGATTTCCTGAAGAGTTTGACAAATGACTTAGGCACTTTCTTTATGAGGCTGGCGATATATATACATATATATATATATACATATATATATATATATATATATACATATATATATATATATATATATATATATATATGTGTGTGTGTGTGTGTGTGTGTGTGTGTGTGTGTGTGTGTGTGTGTGTGTGTGTGTGTGTGTGTGTGTGTGTGTGTGTGTATGTGTGTATATATAAAAGCTGCTAAGTAGTAGAGAAAATATCTATTCATAGAGAAATAATGAAACTTTATTATACAGTAACTTTCCCTTCGTTATGCTGTCCCCCCAACTCTTAATGCTGTCCTGTACCACTTCTCTGAATGTTTATTTCCTGTTTTTGCTGAGCCTTGTGGTGGGAGAGAAGAATACTGCCACCGAGTGTTCCAGCTTGAGTCGTAAAATGCGACAGAAATGGGACGGGGATAGGACTAGGCATCCTACTCTCTGTGAACCCAAAGGGGACATTGCTAAAAGAAGTAAAAGCATAAGAGGGTCTGGGAGCTTTCCAAGCATATCCCTAAGGTTTGGTTCTTTTAATGAAAGTGGATGTGGTATAGGGGAAGTGATAGGCAGCATGTTTATGAGAAGAAAGATGGATGTGTTAGAACTGACTGAAACTAAATTGGAAGGGAGGGGCGAGTAAGAGTTTGGGAGTGTAGTTGGGAGGGTGTCAGGAGTGAAGAGAGGATGAGGGAGAGAATGGATGGCTATATTAGTAAGTGAAGAGATAGATAAACGTGTGGTGGATTCGAAAGAAGTTTCTTCAAGGTTAATGTTGATGAAGGTGAAACTAGGAAGAGAGATGATGGTTTTTGTAACTGTATATGGGCCTGATAGTCAGAAGAGTGTAGAGGAAACGGATTTTTTTTAGATATATTTAATTGGGTGCATAGAGAGTATAGGGAGAAATGTTAATGTAGTGGTATTGGGAGATCTTAATGTTAGGGTAGGAAATGAACCGATAGACAAAGTGGTTGGGTAGTGTGGAGTTCCAGGAAAAATTTGTAGAGGAGAGCTGATGGTGGAGATGTGTCTAGAAAGAGAGTTGATGATGGAATTTCTCCCCGTTGTCTCTTCTTCTGCACGAGCGGGCGGAGAAGGGGGTCGTCGATGAAATGAAACAGCCTTAATGTGGATGTGCTGTGTTTTGCTCCGTTGCTTTTGACCCGGGGCAGTGGGCGAGATGCAGGGATTACCCGTCATCCAGGAGGAGCCAAGAAAAGTGACATGAAGGGGTGGTGAATAAGAGTGGAGTATGTGGCGATAAAATGGGTGGGAGTGGATTTATGCCTTTGACTTTGGATAACTATATTTCATTAAAAATATATATATATTTTTTGATTAGGGTTAAGGGCTAAAATTAGGTGGTTTATGGTGAGGGAACACGCCACTACAGTTGTCCCTCCTTAAATCGCGTATTATTTTTATAACATAAGCATTAACATGACTAAATAAACCTTTGTATGTGTTCGTAAATATTGTTTATGTTTGTGAAATTAATGTTGCCACAAACCATGATAGCTTTTGTAAGAAAAAATCATGCAAATATAAAATGATTGTATAATTTTACCAAATGTTGAAATATTGGTTATTTTCATTTAATTTTAGTGCGGGCGGAAATTGATTATTCACAAACTCCTCCTAGGTTTTTGCAAATAAACCCCTATAACCATATATATTCTGAATATAAATATACGAGATGCATTTCTTCACCTTTTAGCTGAAGACATTTGTTGTCAATTCACACACATACACACACACATTCACACACGCACGCAAAAGAATGTGTACATGATATTTGTGTTTGTGCATGCATGTATTTTCAAACTAGGGTTTCCCAACCTTCAGGTAGGGGGGCGCACACCTGGGAGGGGGTGTTTAAAGCTACATTTCATTAAAAAAAATTATTTTGGTTAGGGTTAAGGGTTAAAGTTAGGTGTGGTATGGTTAGGTTAGGGATTATTCACGAATTTGCAGCAAAGCGCGGGTAATTTGGCTAGTATATATATATATATATATATATATATATATATAGATATATATATATATGTGTGTGTGTGTGTGTGTGTGTGTGTGTGTGTGTGTGTGTGTGTGTGTGTGTGTGTGTGTGTGTGTGTGTGTGTGTGTGTGTGTGTGTACATATATATATATAATATAAAATATATGTATATATATGTGTATATATATATATGTGTGTGTGTATATATGTATATATATGTGAATATATATACATATATAAATATATGTATATATATATATATATATATATATATATATATATATATATATATATATATGAAGAGGAAGTGTAAGCGAATAGGAACTGAAAGAATGACAATGAAAAGGAAGTCTAGATAAAAAGCGGAGGAAGGAAGAAAACGAATATGAAGAGGAAAATGAATATAAAAAGATCTGGTTGGAGAATGAGAATAATTGGAAAAGGGGGAATAGGATGAGAATAATTATGAGGGCTAGGGAGAAAAAATGGGAAAAGGAGAAGAAGAAGAAAGAGGAGAACTAGGAGGAAGAGGAGAAGTAGTAGGAGGAGGAAGAGGAGGAAAGGAAGAAGAGGAAGAGTAGCAGTAGGAGGAAGAAGAGGAGAAAGTGAAGGAGGAGGAAAGGGCGAAAAAAAAGGAGGAGGAGAAGGAAGAAGAGGAGGAAGAAGAATGCTTAAAGAAGACTGCGGGTCTGGGTAATGAGCAGTCGGAGGGTGTGGATAGGAGGGAGTGAGGGAGTTGGGGAGGGGAAGAAGTTGAAATTAAATTGAAAAATAGAACCAACACCCAGGAGATAAGAAAAGAGACACACGCCGAGAGCCTGCGGGTTTCTCTTTTTCTCAAAAAAAAAAAATATATATATATATATGAAGGAAGTTCTGATGACGATGAACTGGGAACCGCATTGCCAAGACGATTGGTAAGAAATTATGGTAAAGGAAATATAAAAGAAAAGTGTAGATATAAAAATGGAACAAAATAAAATTGAAGAGATACACAGGCGATAGAGGAGAGAAAAAGAAGTTGAAGGTATTTAAGGATTTGAAAAAGAAAATGGGAAAGAAAAGAAAACGGAAGGATGTCAGAAAAGGCAAAGTCGAAAAAGAAATTAAAGAAAAAGGAAACAAAGTAGGAAAAAATGTAGGACATGAGGTGGGGAAACAGAAGAAAGGAGGGAAGAAGATCACAATAAGGAGAAGAAGGTCCCAAGAGGAGAAGAAAGATGAGGAAGAGGATTGGAAGGAAGAGGAGGAGAAAGAACCTGCAGGCAATTTTTGAAACCGTACACATGGGCTCCGTAGAGTTTTCAGTGTTTACATTCATGTCTATTTTATCATCGTGATGATAAAAGGAGAAAATAAATGTAATCAATATGGCTTGGGTCATAGACAGGTATAGGGAAAGCCTACACTGATTGGCTACGTGGATTTTCCTGTCTTTACATTTTTGTCTATTTTATTATCGTGATGATAAAAGAAGATAATAAATGTAATCAATATGGCTTGGGTCATAGACAGGTATAGGGAAAGCCTACACTGATTGGCTACGTGAATTTACCTGTGGTTACATTTGTGTCTATTTTATTATCGTGATGATAAAAGAAGAAAATAAATGTAATCAATATGGCTTGGGTCATAGACAGGTATAGGGAAAGTCTACACTGATAATGGTCTGGTGATTAAATGGGTTGGAGATGAGATCTGAGCCTAATTGGCCAAGGTACCAATTGAAGTTAGGATAGATAAGAGACAAAGAAGAAGAAGAAGAAGCAAAAAGATTACGCCAAGAGGCGGGTCGCTAGCTGCGGCTTCGAAGCTATCGCCTTTGCCCTGTTATGCTTTTGGACTGTTGGAGAAAGTAACAGTCACTGCTGTGAATTGGAAAGGAGTGAGGGATTTCAGCCCACAACTAATCGAATGCGAGACCAGCCCGCCACCCATCCCGCCACCTGCGCAAAAGTAAGAGACACTGATGGAGGTTGTGGTTGTGATCTTGTCAATGAAAGAGGAGGACTCGATGAGAAAGGACTTGGCAGAAAAGGACAGGCGAAATTTACATGAAGTGATAAGAGAGAACGAGCCGTCGGTTGTCAGCTCTCCATGTGCGAAAAATTGAAATTGATTCAGTTGAAATTAACAGAGAAAAGATCTTGAGCCCGGTCTTTAGACTTCGTGCCAGACCTCTAGGCTTCACCACTGTTCACCTTGAAAGACCGCAACATAATAGAGAGAGAAGGACTATACGGGCAGTTCACTTCATTACAAATTATCACTGGAATCTTCATAAATTTGAAAGAATTTCCTGAAGAATATGACAGAACAGTGAAAAGCACCTATGCTATCCAGATATTGCCTAATGTCCGTAACTTTGCGTCCCGAATATGAAAAACGTCCGAGTTTTAGAGACTCTCAATAGAGGAAGATATCTCGCTGCTCCTCGTTAGGTGAAAAATACCCAAAAAGGAGACTCGGTAGAAGGGAGTGGAAGGCTCTGACATTTTTTTTTTTTTTTACTTCAACTGTTTTTACAAAATATACTTCATTGTAATTAACAACATAGTCAGTTATATAATCCGAGGCCGTTAATTACAATGATTCGTGTGTGTGTGTGTGTGTGTGTGTGTGTGTGTGTGTGTGTGTGTGTGTGTGTGTGTGTGTGTGTGTGTGTGTGTGTGTGTGTGTGTGTGTGTGTGTGTGTGTGTGTGTGTGTGTGTGTGTGTGTGTGTGTGTGTGTGTGTGTGTGTGTGTGTGTGTGTTGTGTGTGTGTGTGTGTGTGTGTGTATATATATATGTGTAGTGTGTGTGTGTGCGTGTGTGTGCGTGTGTGTGTGTCTTCAGATGTGTGTGTGTGTGTGTGTGTGTGTGTGTGTGTGTGTGTGTGTGTGTGTGTGTGTGTGTGTGTGTGTGTGTGTGTGTGTGTGTGTGTGTGTGTGTGTGTGTGTGTGTGTGTGTGTTTGTATGTATGCATGCACATATATATATATATATATATATATATATATGTATATATATATATATATATGATATACATGTTGAGTAAATGAAATTATTATAAGTAAAGGGAAAACAAAATAACTAATTAAGTAAATAGGTTCATAAATACAAGATAAATAGATGAATTAGATATACTAATACAAAATGAAAAACAATAAAACCGATATCATACCAAACTGAATACAATTAAATCAAATAAAAACAAGTAAGATTAGGTGAAATGCAATACATAGATATTGCCAAAGTGTTGAAAGGGCAATCGAAGAAATCCTTACCATTTAAATCAAAAACTCAATTACTGACACAATCCTGTGAGAAGTAAATGCATTTGGTGTTGGCCAGAAAAGGAATATATTGAATATGAGACTGCGGTGAAGGAAACACGCAAAAAGTTTTAAAAGACAAACAGTAATTTCATTTAAATAAAAAAAAAACATTTAGTGGCACAATCTTAGAGGGGTAAACGCATTTGGTGTCAGCTAGAAAACGGATATATCAGATATGAAACTGCGGTAAAGGAAACATTAAAAAATATCAAAACACAAACAGTAATTTAATGAAGAAGCCCAAAGAGAGAGAGAGGGAGAGAGAGAGAGCGCGGAATAGAGGGAGCGTTTGAAAGCATCTCCGCAAAGTTTAAGTTTTTCATCATAAGTGATAGAAAAAAAAACACGACGGTTGTTGTTACTGAAGATGACGAAAAAGAAGCAAAGATGTGGGGGAGCGTGCGGAGGAGGTGATCCAGAAAGGTCAGAAAAGGTCAACGGAAAGAATCGGGTCAAGGAAGGTCCATGTCACTGTTGCATCAAAAAGAGGAAACGGTTGCCATGTGAGTTCTCAATTAAATAAAGCTGACTCATGTCACACAACCAATTATCATCTAAATATATTCTAATTAGCTTGTTGTTGCGGATTTGTTTGTTGTTTGTTTGTATGTTTATTTGTTTGTTTATGTACTAATTTAATCCTCCATCTATTAATTTACTTACTTTTCTATTTCTTTGTTTATTCATTTATGTATTCATCTACTTATTTACTTGTTTATTAATTTGGTTATTATTGCTTTATATATATATATATATATATATTTATATATATATATATACATATATATATATATATATATATACATATACATTTGTTTACTACTCTATCTGTTATATTAGTTATTATGAACAAAAACAAATGTATAGAGGTATGAATATTATAGGATATAGGTTTCATTTAGAAAAATAAGTTTTTTAATACCTCGGTATAAATAAACAAGAGAAAAATAGGTTATATTACAATTCTATATTTTTATACCCGTTAATTGAATACAAACCAATAACAACCAAAACTAAAATTGTAACATATATGACTTTTCCCCGGACAATTATTTTTTTATATTCATTATATGTATGTATATATATATATATATATATATATATATATACACATATATATATACATATGTATATATATATATATATGCATATACATATATATATGTATATATATGTATGTATATGCATATATATATATATATATATATATATATATATATATATATATATATATGATGATGAACGTGGAAAAGAAGTCACGGGTCTAGTTCCGAGTTCCTGAGTTTATTCCTGACCGGTTTCGCTCTATGCTTCTTCAGAGGAATGTGACTCTGGAGTGAAGCTGGCGGTATACACAGTCTGAGTAAGACCGCGTTCCCTCCTTGGAGGTGGGTTACATTTGGTTGTTCAATGGTTTATAATTTTTAATACAATGGACAATAGTGATAATACAGTATACAATAAATTGTTGTGATGTTACTATAAAACAGCTCCGGTGTGTGTGGAATGTTGATCGAGGGTGTAACAGTGTAAGTGAAGTGAGTGGTGTAAAAATGTGGGAATCCTAAAAAGTATCATAAGATATCTTATAGTATTAAATAATATAAAGTTAAATATCCAGATAAATAAAATGAAATAAAATGAAAATAAAAATAAAAATAAAAATAAAAATATAAATATAAATAAAAATAAATAAATAAAAATGTGCTTATTTAAAGTGACATGACATCTCATCGCATATCGTTGTGTGACAGAATGTTATCAAAAAATACATACATATACATATATGGTACAGTTTTACATATGGTACTGCAAATAATAAATAAATAAATAAATGGATAATAACATATTTGGACATATTCGGACAGAATAATAATAACAATAATAATAATAGTGTGATAGTGGGCAACGTTCTCTTTGACACATCATTGTATGACCTAAGGTATAGATTAGTTTATACTTAAGATAATAAATTGTAATTTAATTTAAAATGAAGCAATATAAAATGAAACAAGAATAAAACAATGAATAAATAAATAAATGCCAAAGAAATATATAGTAAAAATAAAAATAAAAATAAAAATAAAAATACGAACTGACCGGCCTCAAGCCCTCAACCCAGGAAGTGCGGACGTTTGGGCACCGGATGGAGTTTGTCGTTCTATGTGGGCGCTGTTCTGGGGCAGGTTCTTATGGCTGCGTATTGAGCTGTGAATTTTTCCCATTTTATATCCCCTACATTTTGGTTGATGTTGGCATTGGTTGTTATGTATAGGGCTTCAATCACCTTCCTTTGTCTTTTTGATAGACCTTTCTTTACTACTTCTGCCTGTTGCCAGTCGGGAAGATGTCCTTCCTGATCCACATGACACTTTTTAGGATTCCCACATTTTTACACCACTCACTTCACTTACACTGTTACACCCTCGATCAACATTCCACACACACCGGAGCTGTTTTATAGTAACATCACAACAATTTATTGTATACTGTATTATCAATATTGTCCATTGTATTAAAAATTATAAACCATTGAACAACCAAATGTAACCCACCTCCAAGGAGGGAACGCGGTCTTACTCAGACTATGTATACCGCCAGCTTCACTCCAGAGTCACATTCCTCTGAAGAAGCATAGAGCGAAACCGGTCAGGAATTTACTCAGGAACTCGGAACTAGACCCGTAACTTCTTTTCCACCTTCATCAACTTGTCACAATGTACCAACATATATATACATATATATATATATATATATAGATATATATATATTCATGTATATGTATATATATATACATATATATATATATATACATATATATATATATGCATGTATATATATATATATATATATATATATATATATATCGATAATTTTTGTGACAGTTGCATGCAGGATTCGAACCCGCATGCAACTGTCACAAAAATTTATCGGTTTGATGTCGCTGCTATTAGCGAATTACTCTCATATATATATATATATATATATATATATATATATATATATATATCTATATCTATATATATATATATATATATATATATCAGAGAATGGGCCAGTAACGACCAGAAGTACATAATAAGAAGAAGAAAGAGAAAATATAGATTTTAAAGAAAAGAGAAAATGAGAAGAGATAGAATGAAATAAATATTGATATAAAAAAAGAACTTGGAATGAGAATAGTATAGATTTAGCTGATAGAAGGAAACTGAGATGGCTCAGACACGTGGATAGGATGAAGGAAAGGAAGATACCTAAGAGGTCATTGAGATGACTCCCACGAAGAAGTAGAAGAAAAATAACATAACATAAGAGCATAAGAATAAAGGAGACTGCAAGAGACCATAAGGCTTACACTAGGCAGCTCCGTATCCATCACCACCTGTCGTCCCCATCCATAAAGTTGTCTAATCGTTTTTTTTTTTTTTTTTTAACAACTGATAGTTTCAGCACTTACTACATGGTTACTAAGTTTATTCCATTCATCGACCACCCTATTAGTAAACCAATTCTTGCCTATTTCCTTCTTAAATCTAAAATTAGTTGGAAAACCTAGAAGGGAGACAGAAGACGTGAGGTGGTTGTTGGAGGGAAAACCGAAACTAAAATAAAACTATGGAGAGGTAGTATATCGGAGACCCCCGCGATCTGATAAAGAAACCTGACAAGTTCTGGTGAAGAAATGGGAGGATTTTTTTCCTTTTTATGCATCTGAATATATACCTTTTGTTCTGCTTATATTTTTTCATCTAATAACAATATATCTATCTATTTAATTGATTTAATTTTATACCTACTTATCTATCTATTTAGGTTATCTTTTACTTATTCGTTTATTTGCTGATGATTTGCTTATTTTATTTCCGTAATGACAAAAAAGGGTACTCTTTACCTAAAATTAATATCCCGGCTCCGAAAACATCAATAATAAGCTCAGAATATTGATTAACAAGGTAAAGAGTCGAGGCCGTCTACTTTGCCCTATTATGCGCTCTGTGGAGCACTTGTAGCAGGTAACGGTCACTGCTAGGAATCGAAGAAAAGTGCGGGACTCGAACCCACAACTAAGCGTGTGCGAAACCAGCGCGCTTCCAATTACGCCACCAGCGTACTATATCAGATGTCATCGAGAAAAATAATGACAATAGAAGATGAACGTGAATGATGCTTGCTATTTTTAGACAAAATGGTAAATAAAACAGACTCTTGCTCGAAATATAAAGTCGACTGGGAACAACTAACAAGATTATATTTACTATTTTTCAAGACACCGCGAGACGATAAGATCAGATGTTATCATCGGATTCCCCTTGCGCGCTTACAGGATCTGCAGCACAAAACAATTAGAAAAAGAAACAAGATACATCATTTCAAAATCTTATAAAATCAAAATACCCCAAAATAGCTATTTTCTTTTAACGAAATAGTGTTGTATGAGTTCAAACGCTGAGATGAAGAGAAATTCGTTTATTCTAATATATTCAATTGTATTTCTTCCTTTCTTTTGTTTGGTTTTATATCACATTATTTTATTCGTTGAGCAAGAGAGGAATGTCTGTTGAGCAAGGTAGGGAGAAGGCAGGAGACAGGGATGAGTGGAGAATGGCGCTGTGTGGATCGCTGTGTGGATCATACTGTGATGGAATGGAGGGGGGGGACGGTGAGAAGTAGGGATTAGTTATGTTTGGATGATATTATGACGCAGCACGAAGGGATTTCTCACCGTCTTCTTTTTCCCGCATGAGGGGACGGAGAGACGGGGGGTCGCCGATTTAAAGAAGCGGCCTTGCTGTAGGTTTACTCTGTCTTGTTGCATTGTTTCTGACCCAGCGCAGTGAGCGGGATACAGGGATGACCCGTCATCCTCGAGGTGCTAAGATGAGAATGAGGAAAGGGTGGAATGGGTGGGAGTGGAATGAGTGGAAGTGGAATGGGTGGGAGTGGAATGGTTGGAAGTGGAATGGGTGGGTGTGGAATGGGTGGGAGTGGAATGGGTGGGAGTGGAGTGGATGGGAGTGGAATGGATGGGAGTGGAATGGGTGGGAGGGGAATGGGAGGGAGTGGAATGGGTGGAAGTGGAATGGGTGGAAGTGGAATGGGTGGGAGTGGAATGGGTGGGAGTGGAATGGGTGGGAGTGGAATGGGCGGGAGTGGAATGGATGGGAGTGGAATGGGTGGGAGTGGAATGGATGGGAGTGGAATGGGTGGGAGTGGCATGGGTGGGAGTGGAATGGGTGGGAGTGGAATGGGAGGGAGTGGAATGGGTGGAAGTGGAATGGGTGGAAGTGGAATGGGTAGGAGTGGAATGGATGGGAGTGGAATGGGTGGGAGTGGAATGGGTGGGAGTGGAATGGGTGGAAGTGGAATTGGTGGAAGTGGAATGGTGAGGAGTGGGTGAGTGCCTTTCGATTTGGCTATCCCCCCCTTATAAGGGGAAAGAGACATTGGCATATAGAGAGGTTCATTCTATTTTGCTTTATTCCACTGCTTCTGACCCAGGGCAGTGGACAGGATGCAGGGAAGACCCGTCATCCAGGAGGTGCCAAGATAAAAGGGAGGAAGGGAGGGAGGAGGGCGGAGGGGAGTGGAATATATAGGAAATGGAATGGGTGGGAGTGGTTTCTATGTTTTTTTTCTTTTTGGCTACCCCCCCCCCGTGTAGGGGGAAAAAGTCTTTGGTATATGTATGTACGTATGTATTTAATTTTACTTGATCCTATTTGTTCTTATTTCATTTTGCATTATTTTGATTTGCTTTGTTTCGATTTATTTTTACTTGTTTTAGTTATTTTTTCTTTATATATATATATATATGTATGTATAGATATACATATATATATATATATATATATATATGTATATATATATTCTTATTCTTTCTCTTCTTTTTCTTCTTCTTCTTCTTCTTCCTCTTTTTCTTTTTCTTCTTCTTCTTCTTCTCATTCTTCTTCTTCTTCTTCTTCTTCTTCTTCTTCTTCTTCTTCTTCTTCTTCTTCTTCTTCTTCTTCTTCTTCTTCTTCTTCTTCTTCTTCTTCTTCTTCTTCTTCTTCTTCTTCTTCTCATTCTTCTTCTTTTTCTTCTTCTTCTTATTTGCGGGCAATCAAAGGCAGACTACCAAACACTGTGCCTGTGCCTGTTAAAATGGCTATGAACTACTAATATAGAGAAAAGGAACGAAATTAGGAAATGTAAGTCATGCACGATAAAATATGAAAAACGTTGAAACAAGCTGAAAACATGATCACGCCTTTACAATGGCAGACTACAATATCTGGATCGTCATCTGGCGTGAGGGCCACTCAGTCAGACAGACAGAAAGACAGACAAACAGACAGATAGAAAGACAGACAGACAGACAGACAGATATGCAGAGGTGAAATTCCCTGGAGAGTGAGCGAAACAAAAGAAAATTAGAATAAAAAGATCGTCCTCTGAGGGAGCTAGTAAAGAAAACGCGAGAAAGGGAAAACGGGTCTGTGGGAAGAAGAAAAATGGGAAGAAGTGAAGAAAAAAGAATGGTTTGAATTGACTCATACAGCTAGTGAATAGAAGGGAGGAAGGTAGCAATATGTCATTAAAAGGAAAAATGAAATAAATAAATAGATAAATGAATGAATAACTGGATGAAGAATTAAGTAGATAAGTGAATGCAAAAATAAATAAATCAGTACATGAATAAATGAGTAAATAAATAATAAATAAATTAAGAAAATAGTTATATTCCTTCCGCTATCAAGGAATGCTATGAGATGAATTAAATAGAAGGGCAGCACTCACAATTGATAAAAAAAGTACCACGAGTTATGTAAGGAGTTAATCGAAGTAGAATATAACTTATTTCGTACCGATTAAAGACTACAAAGATGAATTAATATAGCTTGACGACAGCTAAAATTAAAAGGGAAATTACAACACGGCATGGAAGGGATTGAACATGTGCAGGTTCAATTGAACGTAATTTTCTTTGTAGAAAGGAATGTAAAAGCAAAAATGTTGACCTAAGAATCGAAGTATACTATAACTTATTTTTTACCGATTAAAGGACACAAAGATGAATAATATAGCTTGACGACAGCTAAAATTAAAAGGGAAATTACAACACGGTATGGAAGGGGTTGAACATGTGCAGGTTCAATTGAACGTAATTTTCTTTGTAGAAAGGAATGTAAAAGCAAAAATGTTGACCTAACAATCCTAAGATAAAAACACACAAAGTATAAGAGAGAGGTGGAGGAGAGAACACGAAATTAAACGTAGAAAAATATAACAATGACGAGATGCAAATGTTTACAGTACAAATATTCTAAGACCAATAAAAAACTCGAAATGGATACAATCTTGAAAACATTGGATACTAGAAACACTTTCTAATTCTAGTAAAAATTTAGAAGTTCCGTAAACTAAATTATTATGTCTAAGAATTTCCCAATAGATCGGAAAAATATTAACACTTACTTTCTCATCGGGGAGTATAATAGCTCTTGCTGACGCCTATCATGTGGGTGAATCATGTACACATTCACCTTGCCTCGGTGCTGACGCTCCTAAGGGATTTAGACTTTATGATTAAGGTCAAATACCTCGGCTCCACTCCTACAGCACAATACAACACCTCGTCTGTCATCGTGTGCGCACAGCCTTTCATTAGACAACCTTCGACCTTATCATAAATGATAAGATCCTAAACAACGGGTAGCAAGAAACAAACACACCATCATATGTGAACAACAGTGCCTAGCACATTGTGTGATTAAAAAGTAATCTAATTGTAAAATAAAAAAAAATGTATATTGTCAATGTATCTCTCCATCGCTGTTAACTTAATAAACATATTATCAGTACTATGGTCATTATTATCATACAC
>NC_134778.1:5875588-5880588 GCF_046742065.1 Oratosquilla oratoria
TCGAAAATCACGAGGTCAAGACGTTAGCAACTATGCTACATGGTGATGGTTCAAAAGGACTGTACTAGTCCCCGACCACGCTTCACGTAACATTGGAAGATCTAATCTCAATTTCATCTAATCCCGTATTAGGCGAGCCTTCCGACAAGTTGTGTATGTTTCTTATGACAGATTGAACATTTTTAGAAGCTCCGCCATGGGATACGAACCCTGACCCGTGCGTCGAAAAACACGAGGTCAAGACGTTAGCAACTATGCTACATGGTGATGGTTCAAAAGGACTGTACTAGTCCCCGACCACGCTTCACGTAACATTGGAAGATCTAATCTCAATTTCATCTAATCCCGTATTAGGCGAGCCTTCCGACAAGTTGTGTATGTTTCTTATGACAGATTGAACATTTTTAGAAGCTCCGCCATGGGATACGAACCCTGACCCGTGCGTCGAAAATCACGAGGTCAAGACGTTAGCAACTATGCTACATGGTGATGGTTCAAAAGGACTGTACTAGTCCCCGACGGGTCAGGGTTCGTATCCCATGGCGGAGCTTCTAAAAATGTTCAATCTGTCATAAGAAACATACACAACTTGTCGGAAGGCTCGCCTAATACGGGATTAGATGAAATTGAGATTAGATCTTCCAATGTTACGTGAAGCGTGGTCGGGGACTAGTACAGTCCTTTTGAACCATCACCATGTAGCATAGTTGCTAACGTCTTGACCTCGTGATTTTCGACGCACGGGTCAGGGTTCGTATCCCATGGCGGAGCTTCTAAACATATATATATGTATATATATATGTATATATATATATATATACATAGACAAGAATAGATAAAGGAAGAAGAAAAACGTGGCATTAAGAGGTATTGAGGGAATTAAGGGAGAAAGAGATAAAACAAATAAACAATCAAACAAATAAACAAACGGAGATCGAAAGAAAACGAAAGGAAGGAAAGACGAAGACAAGTACTTGCTGAAATTAAATTTTCATATTAACCATACACGGACACTGAAACGCCAAGCTTTCGAAAGAGGGAAATACAAATTTAAAAAAGTAATCAGGAGCACAAGAAGAAATAATAAAGAATCGTAATAACGCAAGGAAAAGGGCGGAAGTAAAAAACGAGGGTCAAACAGATAAGTGTGAGAATGACGATGGGGGATTGATGAAAGCAGAAGAAATGTTAAAAAAGAAAAAAAAAACGTGTTTTTAATGTTTTATAATCTGTAACTTTGTGATGTATTGGTCGAGGGGAGACAACCAGACATACGTTTCTTGAGCCCTGAATAGAGTATTTCTAGTACTCAATATTCCATCTACTTTAGGAACCACCCCTACGGATCAGAGGAACGCGGAATTTTTTCACTATAGGGTCATTCTTAGGTCTCTCTTCCGCCACCTCTACAGACTGAGTCCTCATTGTCAGCGTGGATAGAACCGCTGTCTTCATTGTCCTTATGGATAGAACCGCTGTCCTCATTGTCCTTATGGATAGAACCGCTGGTGACCTGCAGAGCCGCAGATACTGATCTATATTGGTTTGGGATCGAAATAAATTCAGTCTACGTCCGATACGTCCGGATCGCTAAAACAATTCTGAGAGTTACAAGTTAGTATCAGAATTTCACAGTTCACATTTTGGAAAAGTGATTCGGTTTAGTACCTAGCATGGTTCCATTTTATTTATTTATTTTTTCTTCTTCTTTTGAGAAGGGAATTTTATGTAAACGGTCTTTTGTATTGGGGTGGCTAATGAGAGCGCAAAAAATTAAAAGTGGAATATTATATTTAGATACACACAAACTTATACAATCACAATTGCGTGCGCCTGCTTACAAGGCTGCTTAGATACTGACGCCACGCTCTCCAATTCGCGCCAAAACAAAAGGCGCGCATCGCATCTGCAAAATCTTACATAAACAAAACACATTGTATTACATAATATGAATACATAATAGCAAAATATAAATAATACAATAAATAACAAAACAACAAAATACAATTCTCCTCCACACCAACACACTTTACTATGAACTCGCCTAAAGCAGACTTTGGGATCCAGTATATTCAACGTTTCGCCCTGCAGGGTTTTTTTTTTTTCTAGAAAGAACACAAGAGGCAGACATTTTACTCCTTATATAGACTTGAAGAAGCCCTGAAGGGCAAAACGTTAAATATACTCTGGATCCCATATTCGGCTTCTGGGCTCTCCTACATTACCCTTGCAATCGTTTCTGCTTTTTACTCATAAACTCGCTTCCTACTGGCTTGAACTTAAACCTACTGCAATAAAACCCGCTCGTCCTGTAAACATCCTGTAAAAAAAGCTCTACATTATTTTCATTACACTTTATCCTAGCAGAAATACTCGAAAAAAAAAGACCCAAACAGACTTTAAAAACAAGTAAAAGAAATATATATTCTCATGATATTACGGACCCTAAAAAGGATATTCGGGAGACGAGACTTTGATATTGGTTTTACGATCTTGAATATGTTTATGCATCGAGCTTCAGGAAGTGGAATAGAATAATGATCGTAAAACGGGCTTCAGACTGAAGTTCTGAAGCCTGAAATTTTATAGAACAATGACAGTGAAGCGTCTATGCCAAAGTATAGAGCGGCAATAAAAAAGATTAAATTATAACAAACAAACAAAAAAGATAAGGATACTGTAAATTCAGATGAACGCGAAGGTTATTTTTTCCATAACAGAGATAGAGGAACATCGAATAAGATTTCGATGTATGCAATGAAAGAAAAGACTTTATTGAAATAAATATGAAAAGATAGTCCAAAGGGGAAACCATTAACATTGTGATTATGCAGACGCATAAACACACACACACACACACACACACACACACACACACACACACACACACACACACACACACACACACACACACACACACACACACACACACACACACACACACACACACACACACACACACACACACACACACACACACACACACACACACACACACACACACACACACACACACACACACACACACACACACACACACACACACACACACACACACACACACACACACACACACACACACACACACACACACACACACACACACACACACACACACACACACACACATACAGTGTTATAAATTTTCGCGTACCTTACTCACACCGGGATGAAGATAAGTGTTCTTTAGAACCTTTGAAATTTGGAATCCTATACTCCAATTGAAGCCCAAGCGAGCTTACTAAAATTCTCTTCTTCTTTTTTTTCTTATATACTACTACTATTATCATTGTTAATGTTACTGAATTTTGTTGTTGATTTTGCTATCATCATCATCATTATCATCGCCGTTGTCGTCGTCGTCGGCATCATCATCATCATCATCATCATCATCATCATCATCATCATCATCATCATCATCATCATCATCATCATCATCATCATCATCATCATCATCATCATCATCATCATCATCATCATCATCATCATCATCATCATCATCATCATCATCATCATCATCATCATCATCATCATCATCATCATCATCATCATCATCATCATCAACATCATCATCAACATCATCATCATCATCATCATCATCATCATCATCATCATCATCATCATCATCATCATCATCATCATCATCATCATCATCATCATCATCATCATCATCATCATCATCACCACCACCACCACCACCATCGTCATCGTCATCGTCATCGTCATCGTCATCGTCATCGTCATCGTCATCGTCATCGTCATCGTCATCGTCATCGTCATCGTCATCTTCATCGTCGTCATCATCATCATCGTCACCGTCGTCGTCGTCGTCGTCGTCGTCGTCGGCGGCGGCGGCGGCGGCGGCGGCGGCGGCGTCGCCGTCGTCTTTCTCGTCGTCGTCGCTACTATTACTGTCATTCTTGCCATTACTTATTGTCATTTCTGTTATCATTATCATTACTCTCATTAATGTTATCATTGTCATTACTACCATTACACGTCTTATTATTGTCATTTCTGTCATTACTGATATCATCAACATTATTACTACATTCTACCAAAATAAAAAGTCTGTTAGACACCAGAAAAAATCCTCACATCCTCCACAAAGTCATGGTGATTAGAATCTCATCTCTCTTCCTTGCAGCTTGAATAGAACCTGGCACATGTTATACACGAGTTCCTGTGGTTAAGAGGCCATTACTACGTAATTATCTCCCCATGAATGGAGCCTCGTCCCGCTGGAAAGCTTCCAGTGGCCATCAGAACTGATGAGATAATTGTATATCTAAAGGTGCTGGGGGATAAGGATATTGTTACTATGTTCCCTTCTGTGTCGTAAAAGAAGATTAAGTGGGTTAGAGTGAGGTGACTTGGGAAAATCTCTCTCTCTCTCTCTCTCTCTCTCTCTCTCTCTCTCTCTCTCTCTCTCTCTCTCTCTCTCTCTCTCTCTCTCTCTCTCTCTCTCTCTCTCTCTCTCTCTCTCTCTCTCTCTCTCTCTCTCTCTCTCTCTCTCTCTCTCTCTCTCTCTCTCTCTCTCTCTCTCTCTCGCTCTCTCTCTCTCTCCATCTCTATCTCTGTAAGAGCCAAAAGCCTCGTAGATATAGGTAGACCAGTGAGGTAGAGAGGGGAATAGGTAGTGAGGGTTTTGTTTTATTGGATCGACTGTTTGGTAAACAACAGTTCGAAGGAGAAGGTTGCATTTTATGGATCAAGAAGTTTATAAACACAACCGAAGGCGAGAAGGCAATGAATTGTAGAAATTCGCTCTCAACGTTGTGTTTATAAACAAGTGTCTGGGGACCCAATTTCATTGCTCTATGACTTTTTTTGTATAACCTAAGTGAGTGTGCAGTGATTCGAGATTGCTGAGTAAGCAATATTGCATGTGGACTTGTAACGGCGGATCTGATTGGAAAAAGGGGCGGAGGATAAAATTTGATTGGTTCACGATTGTCAGATCACGCCCATAGGGAAGGTTCTTATATATAAAGTTAAAT
>NC_134778.1:5893088-5895588 GCF_046742065.1 Oratosquilla oratoria
ATCTTGGGAGTGAGAGAGAATTACAAGAGGGAAGAGATTCCACGAACTTAAGGCCGGAGGACGCAAACCCACCTCATTTAGAGCGGCAGGGTGAGAGAGAGGAAGGCAGATTCTGGCAGACATGGCAGCAGTCCAGGGCTAAAGAGTGGCTGGACGACACCTACAACAGGATAATTGCCTTTTCTCCAGGAAACCTCTTCACCCCACCTAAATGCAATGCATCCAAACGCCTAATAGAGGAGATGACCGATCTATTAAGAGCATATCTAAATTCATCTCCCTACGCCCCGATGGTATTCAAAACGCTAGCTATCCTCCCACACCTTACATGCCAGAGGACCCACAGGAAATCTAAGCACTCAGAGAATGTCCAGGCATTGCAACGGAGGATGGAAAAGTGGGAAAAGGGAGAAGTAGAGCAACTGTTGATGGAAGCGGAGGCTATCCAAGATAGACTCAACAAGGGTATCAGCAGAAAGAAAAGTCCAGAAGACAAAGCCAGGAATTTTGCTGACAAGATGAGGCAGGGAAAGGTGGCGGCTGCCATGAGAACGCTCGCAGGGGAGAATGAAGATCCTGGAGTTCTACCCCTAAACGAGGAAACGATAAAGATCCTGAAAGAAAAACATCCAATAGCAAGACCAGCGAACCTGGACTCTAAATTCAATGGTGACTACCTTCCACCCCACAAGGTAGTTTTTGACAGCATCACAAGAGAAAGGATCTGGAACCTTGCTCTACACACCCAAGGAGCGGCGGGACCATCGGGATTAGATGCGTCTGGATGGAAATGTCTCCTTAGCACCAGCCTATTTGGAACGGCAGCGGTGGGACTGCAGGAGGCCATCGCTGGTTTGGCGAAGAAACTGGCGTCTGAAGACTGTCAGCACCTGGAGGCATACACAGCGTGTAGACTTATCCCGCTAGATAAGAAACCTGGCTGTCGACCGATTGGTATAGGCGAGGTGCTAAGAAGAATAATAGGAAAAGCAATTATGGAAGTCGCGAAGGATGAGGTGCGAGAAGCGGCTGGCAACCTGCAGGTGTGCGCAGGGCAACAGGCGGGTTCTGAGGCTGCAGTCCACGCCATGAGAAAAATATTCGAGGAACCAGACTGCGAAGCAGTCCTATTAGTCGATGCATCAAACGCATTCAACAACTTAAATAGAGAGGCTACCATACACAACATCAAAATTAAATGCCCAGTATTGGCCAAGTATGTGGAGAACACATACAGAGAACCTGCAAACCTATTTGTCACCAGCAGGGCGGAGAAGAAAGAATCGAAAGTGGAGATCATCAAATCAGCGGAAGGCACCACTCAGGGAGACCCGGTGGCTATGGCAATGTATGCGCTCGGTCTTATGCACCTGCAGCAGAAGATACAATATGAGGACACCGGGGTCAAACAGGTAGCATACGCAGATGATCTCACGGGCGCAGGAAAAGTAGCTGACCTAAAAAAGTGGTGGGATCTGGTGTTGGCACACGGCCCGGGCTTAGGTTACATTCCGAATGCAAAGAAATCTGTCCTCATAGTGAAGCCAGAGTACTTTAACAATGCCAGAATCCTCTTTGAGAACAGTGAAGTGAAGGTAACAAAGGAGGGGGAAAGACATCTAGGTGCAGTGATCGGCTCAGAATCCTTTAAAAAGCAATATGTTGAAAAGAAAGTTAACGAATGGGTAGCGGAAGTTAGGATTCTAGCCAACTTTGCAAAGACCGAACCGCAGGCGGCATATGCCGCATTCATATATGGTGTGAAACATAAGTGGAACTACATATTAAGGACGGTACCGAACATCACCGACCTACTAAGACCCCTTGAAGACACCATCAGAAACGAGCTAATACCGGCCATCACCAACGGACGGACAATAAACGAAGAGGAAAGAAAACTTATGGAACTTCCACCTAGATTGGGAGGGCTAGGTATCTCCAACCCGCTAAACCTTGCCGACACAGAACACCGAAACTCCATGAAACTCACGTCCTCATTGACAAAAAACATCGTGTCACAAGATCAACGGAAGGAGACTATCATGGAGGAGGTTAGGGAAATTAGAAGAAACATTTCAAAGGGAAGGGAGGAGAAGCAGAAGGAGGAACTTCAAGCACTTCTAGCTCGGCTATCGAATTATATAAAAAGAAAGATAACAATGGCGCAGGAAGTTGGGGCGTCTAATTGGCTGACAGCACTACCAATCAGGGCAAAGGGATTCACCCTAAACAAAAGAGAATTCACGGATGCCATTGCCCTGAGGTATGGATGGCCATTAGGAGGGCTGCCTAACAGATGCTCCTGTGGTGTACAATTTACTACAGACCATGCAATGATATGCAAGCAAGGTGGATTTATTTGCATGCGACACGATGAGGTAAGAGATCTCACTGCCCAAATGCTTCAGGAGGTGTGCAAGGATGTGACTATCGAACCAACATTACTCCCATTAGGAGGGGAGAGCTTCAGATACCGCACGTCCAACACATCAGATGAAGC
>NC_134778.1:5900588-5920588 GCF_046742065.1 Oratosquilla oratoria
GCGAAGTAGTCCTATTAGTCGATGCATCAAACGCATTCAACAACTTAAATAGAGAGGCTACCATACACAACATCAAAATTAAATGCCCAGTATTGGCCAAGTATGTGGAGAACACATACAGAGAACCTGCAAACCTATTTGTCACCAGCAGGGCGGAGAAGAAAGAATCGAAAGTGGAGATCATCAAGTCAGCGGAAGGCACCACTCAGGGAGACCCGGTGGCCATGGCAATGTATGCGCTCGGTCTTATGCACCTGCAGCAGAAGATACAATATGAGGACACCGGGGTCAAACAGGTAGCATACGCAGATGATCTCACGGGCGCAGGAAAATTAGCTGACCTAAAAAAGTGGTGGGATCTGGTGTTGGCACACGGCCCGGGCTTAGGTTACATTCCGAATGCAAAGAAATCTGTCCTCATAGTGAAGCCAGAGTACTTTAACAATGCCAGAATCCTCTTTGAGAACAGTGAAGTGAAGGTAACAAAGGAGGGGGAAAGACATCTCGGTGCAGTGATCGGCTCAGAATCCTTTAAAAAGCAATATGTTGAAAAGAAAGTTAACGAATGGGTGGCGGAAGTTAGGATTCTAGCCAACTTTGCAAAGACCGAACCGCAGGCGGCATATGCCGCATTCATATATGGTGTGAAACATAAGTGGAACTACATATTAAGGACGGTACCGAACATCACCGACCTACTAAGACCCCTTGAAGAAACCATCAGAAACGAGCTAATACCGGCCATCACCAACGGACGGACAATAAACGAAGAGGAAAGAAAACTTATGGAACTTCCACCTAGATTGGGAGGGCTAGGTATCTCCAACCCGCTAAACCTTGCCGACACAGAACACCGAAACTCCATGAAACTCACGTCCTCATTGACAAAAAACATCGTGTCACAAGATCAACGGAAGGAGACTATCATGGAGGAGGTTAGGGAAATTAGAAGAAACATTTCAAAGGGAAGGGAGGAGAGGCAGAAGGAGGAACTTCAAGCACTTCTAGCTCGACTATCGAATTATATAAAAAGAAAGATAACAATGGCGCAGGAAGTTGGGGCGTCTAATTGGCTGACAGCACTACCAATCAGGGCAAAGGGATTCACCCTAAACAAAAGAGAATTCACGGATGCCATTGCCCTGAGGTATGGATGGCCATTAGGAGGGCTGCCTAACAGATGCTCCTGTGGTGTACAATTTACTCCAGACCATGCAATGATATGCAAGCAAGGTGGATTTATTTGCATGCGACACGATGAGGTAAGAGATCTCACTGCCCAAATGCTTCAGGAGGTGTGCAAGGATGTGACTATCGAACCAACATTACTCCCACTAGGAGGGGAGAACTTCAGATACCGCACGTCCAACACATCAGATGAAGCAAGAGTGGATGTCAGCGCAAGAGGTTTCTGGACACGGGGACAATTGGCTTTCTTTGACATGCGAATATTTGATCCGATGGCCCCCTGTTACAGCAACCTAACTATTGAGGCATCCCACTCTCGGAACGAGCATGAGAAGATCAGGATGTACGAGGAGCGCATACAGAATGTAGACCAGGGCTCATTCACTCCTATAACCTTTACGACTTCAGGTGGGATGGGTCCTAGAGCAAAGGCATTCTACGCTCGGCTGGCTGAGGTAATGGCTGAAAAGAAACAACAACCAAAAAGCAGCATTGTTTCACGGATGAGATGTAGACTATCATTCTCACTCCTAAGATCAGCCCTCTTGTGCCTGAGAGGTACCAGGTCCCCACCACCCAAATCAACACATATACAAAACCTGGATTTTGAGCAGACGGTGGTTGACAGTAGGATAAATGAACTTTTGTACTAGGCATTATTAAAAATAAATAAATAAATAAACAAATGAAAGGGTCGTCGACCACAGTCATTGGCGGGAGAGGGGCCAATGAACTGTGTCTGTGGAAGACAGACCCCGCTGCTTCCACCACACAGTTCCAATAGGATGGAGGTCGTAATTATTTGAAAAAAAGTAGTAGTAGTAGTAGTAGTAGTAGTAGTAGTAGTAGTAGTAGTAGTAGTAGTAGTAGTAGTAGTAGTAGTAGTAGTATCCTCATCTGGTGCTGAAAGGATACATTTTACGGAAGTCGGGATGGTTACTCCAAACTCGTAGTAAGTTCCTTTCCTTTATTCAAAGGATTCACTTATTTCACAATACACTGAAATTGACTACATGTCTTTTCTATTTTATACAGTTAATTGTCTATATCACTAGCCTTTTGCACAATACCTGTCATAGTAGTAGTAGAAGTAGTAGTAGTAGTAGTAGTAGTAGTAGTAGTAGTAGTAGTAGTAGTAGTAGTAGTAGTAGTAGTAGTAGTAGTAGTAGTAGTAGTAGCAGCAGCAGCAGCAGCAGTGGTAGTAGTAGTAGTAGTAGTAGTAGTAGTAGTAGTAGTAGTAGTAGTAGTAGTAGTAGTAGTAGTAGTAGTAGTAGTAGTAGTAGTAGTAGTAGTAGTGGCAGCAGCAGCAGCAGCAGCAGTGGTAGTAATAGTAGTAGTAGTAGTAGTAGTAGTAGTAGTAGTAGTAGTAGTAGTAGTAGTAGTAGTAGTAGTAGTAGTAGTAGTAGTAGTAGTAGTAGTAGTAGTAGTAGTAGTAGTAGTAGTAGCAGCAGCAGCAGCAGCAGTGGTAGTAATAGTAGTAGTAGTAGTAGTAGTAGTAGTAGTAGTAGTAGTAGTAGTAGTAGTAGTAGTAGTAGTAGTAGTAGTAGTAGTAGTAGTAGTAGTAGTAGTAGTAGTAGTAGTAGCAGCAGCAGCAGCAGTAGTAGTAGTAGTAGTAGTAGTAGTAGTAGTAGTAGTAGTAGTAGTAGTAGTAGTAGTAGTAGTAGTAGTAGTAGTAGTAGTAATAGTAGTAGTAGTAGTAGTAGTAGTAGTAGTAGTAGTAGTAGTAGTAGTAGTAGTAGTAGTAGTAGTAATAGTAGTAGTAGTAGTAGTAGTAGTAGTAGTAGTAGCAGCAGCAGCAGCAGTAGTAGTAGTAGTAGTAGTAGTAGTAGTAGTAGTAGTAGTAGTAGTAGTAGTAGTAGTAGTAGTAGTAGTAGTAGTAGTAGTAGTAGTAGTAGCAGCAGCAGCAGTAGTAGTAGTAGTAGTAGTACCAGTGCCATTAATACCAGTACCAGTAGTACCAGTAGTCATTGAGTCAGTGGTAGTAGTAACAGTCTTAGTAATGGTAGGCTCTTCAACGAAAACCAGATTAACGAAATGACACGTTTCTGAAATAAAGAGAATGAACATCACCTGTACCCTTAGGCCGAATATGGCACAGAAGAAATCAAGTCATAGGGATGGTAAAGAAAATATGAAAGGATGGTCGAACGAAGGGATAGTAGAAGCTCAAAGTGATCAGTATTCATTTTTGAAAGAAGAAAAATCCTTAGTTAAAAAAGAATAATGTCAGACTCTGGTTCGTAGGGATATTACTAAAGCCCCAGAAATATTGTCTACATAAAACATGCGGTCAATACCTCAAGACAGAGAAACGACGATGACAGTTGAAGGTCTGACGAAGAAGAGGAAGGAGACACAGTCGTCGACACAGTCGTCGTCGACGTCAAACTCAATGATTTGTGAAGTTCCTGAGACCCGTAATGAACGGGGAGAACGCCGTGGGGCGGTTGGTACAATGAAGACGCTATTAATTACGAGCACCTTTCCTACATCTAACGATGTCTTGAAAATTCTGCTAAGAATAGGAATTTTTCAAGGATATTGCAAAAAGGGAGAGAGGGAGAGGGGGGGACGTTGAAGGAGGGAGAGAGGGAGAGGAGGGGACAGTGAGGGAGGGAAAGAGGGAGAAAGGGGGAAAAGGAATTGGGGAAGAGAAAGAGCAAGAGAAAGGAAGGGAAGAATGAGGAAAGCAAAGGAGGAAGGAAAGGAAAGGGGAGAGAATTGGGGAGGAAAAGAAGGAAGTGTAGGATATGAAGGAAATAAGAGAGAGTAAGAGAATGAGGAAGGAAGGGAGGGAAAGAGGAGGAAGAGAGGAAGGGAGGCTGGGAGGAAGGGAGGCAGTGGAAGTACTTATGCTAAGAGGAGCCTCGTTCTAGCCGTCACCTTTGATGAACGTGTTCGGACAGCTAGGCCATCTGGCAGTTACTGATGGGCATTTGGGATCAAAACCAAACCTTTGTCGCTGAGAAGCGAGATCAAATCACAACGCACAACATCGACTCTAAATGCAGACGAAGGAAAAAAATACAGAAGGTGTATGAAAAGGAAAGAAAAGAATAAGAGCGAAGATCAGAGACAATGGGGAAAAAGGAGACTTCAATGCTCTAATGCCCTTGGCTTGATCTTTCGACATTAACATCTTATGAGGCACTTTATCAAAGGCTTTCTGGAAGTTTAGATAAAGTACGTGGATCGATCTGTTCCTGTGACATTCTTGAAACATGACATAGAAAAAATCTATCAAGTTAGTTAGGCATGATCTGTAACGTCGAAAATCATATTGCAAGTCTAGTAACAGGTTGTTTCCCTCAAGAAACTCGACTTTTCTATCCACGATGACACCTTCCAGTGTCTTCCCTACTATGGAAGTAGTGCTGATAGGTTGGTAATCCCCCCAGATTCACGCGATCCCCTGTCTTAGAGAGAGGAGTCATGTTGGCTCCCGTCAGTCTCTAGGCACCTCTGTCCGCAGAGACTCATTGAATATATATCTCTATTAGTTGGGGAACCACCTGTTACCAAACCTCTCGCAGTAACTTTGGTAGGAAGCCATCCGGACCGGGAGACTTGTTTGCGCTAAGTCGGTCTAGTTTGGTTAAGACTTCGATGTTCGTACACTGAATATCCTCCATGAAATCTCCCTTGTGTACTAGAACTGGTTCAGGGATTGACCCCCCTCTACTTCTTCAGTGAATACTGAAGAGACGTGCACGTTGAGACTATCAGCCATTTCAGGGTCTTTGTCTTCAAGCATTCCACCACAGTCACATAAAGGACCTATTTTGTTTCTAACTGGTTTTCTATTGTTAACGTATCTAAAGAACTCCTTAGGGGTAACATTGCTAGATACGGTCACCCTCTGTTCTTCACCACGTTTTGCTGTTTGTATCATTCTTGTAACCCACCCGCCTAAGTGTATGAGTTCTTGATGGGCAAAACCGCTTCAGTTTGCCTTAAAGCGGCGATAAGAAGCTTCCCTATCTATAATCGCTCTTCCTATCTCTCGCGTAAACAATTTAGGTTGCCAAAGTTTATATTTGACTACTTTATTTAGTACAAACTGTGCCTGTTGTGACATAAAGGGATTACGGAATGAGTCCCAAGGCTCATGAACGTTGACATTTACATCAATTGCCAATGAACCAACTCCTCCTCCCAGTCCAGAGCGATCAGCTCTTTTCAGATTAGAAATAGTGCGTCTGCCCTTTTTTTTTTTCAAATTCGCCGATAAAATCGCCCCCACTTGCGTGGATCCAAGATTCTGTACTAGCTACTATGTCAAACATTTCTGTTGCTACAAATGCTTTGAGCTAGCCTTTGGTTTCTAATAGACCTTGTATTAAATAGTAAGACATCGAGGGAGGGATCCAAGATTCTATAACAGCTACTATGTCAAACATTTCTGTTGCTACAAATGCTTTCAGCTCTAGCCTTTGGTTTCTAATGAACCTTGTATTAAATAGTAAGATATCGATAGAGGGATCCAAGATTCTATAATAGCTACTATGTCAAACATTTCTGTTGCTAGAAATGCTTTGAGCATTTTGGTTTCTAATGGACCTTGTATTAAGTAGTAAGACATCGAGGGAGGGACCCAAGATTCTATAATAGCTACTATGTCAAACATTTCTGCTGCTAGAAATGCTTTGAGCTTTAACTTTTGGTTTCTAATGGACCTTGTATTAAATAGTAAGACATCGAGAGAGGGACCCAAGATTCTATAACAGCTACCATGTCAAACATTTCTGTTGCTACAAATGCTTTGAGCTCTAGCCTTTGGTTTCTAATGGACCTTGTATTAAATAGTAAGACATCGAGGGAGTCACGCCTTATCAGCCGCTCTATTTGCTTTACTCGTCTCCCGGCTCACTTAAGGAGCTACAGATGACTTCTCACAACTTCTGGCAACTGGCGTCTCTGGTGAGGTAGGTATCACATCCCGGTGCAAAGGAGCAGGAGCTTAGCCAGAGGAGCTATCTAATTAGGGCGAACCCTGATTACAAAGGCGGAGTATGCCGACAGGAAACCTTTTGGTCCATATCTAGGTCGGATGCGAAAAAAAAATCAAAATGATAATGAATTAATAAATAAAAACTATAATAATGTAGATAACAAATAGAATACATAAATAAATGCATAGGTATAGTTAAATAATAAACAAACAGGTAAATAGTAAATAATGATAAATTGACATATAACTAATAACAAATGAGAATCAAACAGGCAAATGATAATTTCTTTTTTATATGAAATAGGTTATAATCATTACAGCACCTTGCTTAGGCGTTTATCTAAATGATTCTAAGCTTCGAACTGAACTACATTCCACTGCCTCTTAGGCTTCTCCCTAAGAACAGGAGCCTTTCTTGGATCTGAGTGGATGACAGGTAAAGAACCTGGTTTACCAGGTCGCCATATACTACTTCGCCTCGATGGTTAAGATGCACGCTATCTTTTGTACATAAAATATATCGTATGGTTTCAAAACCTTGTCATTAAGGACGCACATATCCTGAAGTCTCTCGTTAATACCTATTGCCTTACTTAAGGTAAGCGAAGATGCTCCCACTCGAGGGAGAATTCCTATAATAATCCCTTTATCTGTTTGCGTTCATCAGTGATCAACCCAACAACTTGGAGAATCTCTTCTGTATTACCTGTCCCTTTAATCTTGAGGAACAGATCATTGCCACTAGCATTTTCAATTATAGTTTTTTTTTTTACAGCTAGGCTTTATTTTAATGATTCCTTTATCTATCTTCAGTTTGCATTCATCAGTGATCAACCCAACAACTTGGAGAATCTCTTCTGTATTACCTGTCCTTTTAATCTTGAGGAACAGATCATTGCCACTAGCATTTTTAATTATAGTTTTTTTTTCTACTGCTAGGCTTTATCTTAATGATTCCTTTATCTGTCTTCAGTTTGCGTTCATCAATGATTAAACCAACAACTTGGAGAATCTCTTCTGTATTACCTGTCCCTTTAATCTTGAGGAACAGATCATTGCCACTAGCATTTTCAATTATATATTTTTTTCTACTGCTAGGCTTTATTTTAATGATTCCTTTATATGTCTTCAGCTTGCGTTCATCAGTGATCAACCCAATAACTTGGAGAATCTCCTGTGTATTACCTGTCCCTTTAATCTTGAGGAACAGATCATTGCCACTAGCATTTTCAATTATAGCTTTTTCTACTGCTAGGCTTTATATCAATGATTCCTTTATCTGTCGTCAGTTTGCATTCATCAGTGATCAACCCAACACCTTGGAGAATCTCCTCTGTATTACCTGTCCCTTTAATCTTGAGGAACAGATCATTGCCACTAGCATTTTCAATGATATATTTTTTCTACTGCTAGGCTTTATCTTCACTATCTCATTCACTACCCGTTTATTCTTCGCATTAAGGAAACACCGTACAATCTGATTTGATCCACGAACAACACCAAAGTATTTCTTCTGGCCTCTGGTGAGTGAGTCACCAACCTACAGTCTCTTCAAAGAATGAGAGTAAAACATACCGAATAGTGGTTTAAATAACAAAGAAAGGGGTTTAAATAACAAAGAAAGTGGTTTGAATAATAAAGAAAGGGAGTTGGGTTTTAATTCTGGGACCCTTATCCTTCTTTGCGATTCTCCATTCACCACCAACCTCTTCAGAGACATTTTCAGTACTTGGAGTTGATACTGACGAGGACCTCTATTGTCTGATCTTCTTCTTTTTGCTCTTATCTGCAACATCATTGTTACGGCTGTCTTCATTGTTGGGCCTCTAACTACCACCCTCTAGCAGTTTTCATTACGTCTACCTCTGTGAGAATCAACACCGTGTGAGATCGAAACCTTTATTGGTACGACGTTTCGCTTATTACAGCTTTTTCAAGTACAGACATATGGCAAACACTCCACCTATCACCTACCACCCACCCCTCCCTGATAACCTCTCCCAGTTCCTTCCCCGTCGGCCTATATGTACTCAGAGTGTTTGCCATATGTCTGTACTTGAAAAAGCTGTAACAAGCGAAACGTCGTACCAATAAAGGTTTCGATCTCACACGGTGTTGATTCTCACAGTCTTGTCGGCTTTTGCCTTTGTGTTTCAACACGTCTACCTCTCTTAATAAGGAATCAGTGGTGGACTTTTGACTGTCCAATTCTTGCTCCGGAAATACTACTCTCCTCTGAAGAGCAGAAACTACTTCACTATATTGCCAATGAATAAAACAGAAGAGGCATATATTCACAAATTTTTGCTGGTCCGTAAATTTTGCTGTCCACCGATGCAGACCACACACTTCACACTTCTTCTTCTTGTTAGGCAATTTTCTTTGCTTAATTAAAGCTTCGGGAATATCAGGCTAATCACTCGGGGAACACTCGGGTCTCTGTTATAATATTATAAAAAAAAAGTGGCCTTGAGAAGGAGAAGGCGTGGAGAGAGAGAGAGAGAGAGAGAGAGAGAGAGAGAGAGAGAGAGAGAGAGAGAGAGAGAGAGAGACTGACTGACTGACTGACTGACTGACTGTAGAAATAATAGACAGGAAATAAGAGTTGAGATTACATGGAAAGGAATGGTGAAAGTAACCTGGAAAGCAAGAAATTTGGAAACCAAGGAGGACTGGAAAAAGGGAGAGAAGATAAAGGTAATGGAGAAATGTGTGTAATAAATGGAAGAAAAATGTCACGAGAAGTTCAGAGAAAAAGAAAAAATTAGAAAATGCAAGAGGAAAAGCGAGAAAGGAAGAAACGAAAGAAATGTGACTAATGAGTGGCCGAATGGCAGCGAGTTTCAGAATGGCTGATGAGCTTTCATCACCTCTCTCTCTCTCTCTCTCTCTCTCTCTCTCTCTCTCTCTCTCTCTCTCTCTCTCTCTCTCTCTATGTCTGTTTGTCACTTTGTTTATCTGTTTGTTTGTCCAAATGTCTTCTTCTTCTTCTTCTTCTTCTTCTTCTTCTTCTTCTTCTTCTTCTTCTTCTTCTTCTTCTTCTTCTTCTTCTTCTTCTTCTTCTTCTTCTTCTTCTTCTTCTTCTTCTTCTTCTTCTTCTTCTTCTTCTTCTTCTTCTTCTTCTTCTTCTTCTTCTTCTTCTTCTTCTTCTTCTTCTTCTTCTTCTTCTTCAGTCACCTGGGGAAGGCATACCTGAAAGAGAAGACCACTTTCCAATCCTTTCTAAGATTACTTACCACCACCACTATCACCATGACCACAACTATTCCCACCGCTGCCACCAATGCCAACACTCACACGTCCACTTATGATCACATTCAGCACCACAATCACACTCAGCTGTCTTGAAGATTCCTAAGCATAGCTAAGATTGAGAGAGTTGATGTTGATGACCGCAAATAAATAGATAGGATTGCTTCGAGCCCCGAGGAGGAAAATGATTTTTCAAAAAAACGAGAATACTTAGTGAGGAGAGCAATGATTGAGGTCAAGCTAGATATTAAATTGGCCGACAACCTTGTGTTTATTCTTATCCAAGAAACTTTGACGTCAAATTTGACCTCATCATTCTATGATTTATCCCTCATCTAAATGAAATGTCTTGGGAATATTCATAGAACGAGTTGAAGAGATCGAAGGATTTACCGAAACTAACTCACCCGAACCTGGGGTCCATCGCTCAGCTGAATAAAATGACCTGTCATTTTTCATTAAAAAGAAAATCTATAATTCGCAACATAACTGAAGAAACAGATTCAATAAATTAATGTGCAAAGTTGTTTTAGCTACCACTTAGTAAAACCAATGGGTTGTTGGCGTCAAGGAACGCATTGACAAAGATATCTGGACACCAGAGGAAGCTAATGAAGGTCAGTGAATAAGAAATAAACACCAAGGCATCCAATAACGAGTTGCATTCTTGTATTTTGCATTCTGTTCACGTCACGGAACTCATGACTGTCTTCACACGATCAGACAGGACATTTCCAATGTTGGTAGATCCCTCACTGTCTAAACATAACCTGAACAACTGCTGTACTAAACATAGACTGATGTAATACTAAGTTCGATAGGTAAAAAAAGTAAGAAGTTGCATATCCATATAATGTAACTATGGAAACCCTTCATAATGAGATTGAAACGTGTGCAACAACTGCTTTACTAAACATAGACTGATGTAATACCGAGTTCGAAAGGTAAAAAAAGTAAGACGTTACTATCCATATAATGTAACCATAGAAACCCTTCATAATGGGATTGAAGCGTGTGCACACACCACGCCAAGACTTCAAGGTCCTTGTAGTCTTATGATATACAAGTGTCATATATCAGAATTTGATGCCTTATCAACATTCCTAATACGTAGTCCAACACTGATATAAAGATATGAGTACGCAAAGATGCAGGAAGGGGGCAGGAGTTGTCCAACAAAAAGCAAAGGAAACACTTAACCATTTCCATACCTGACAGCATTTAATAATCTAATCCACTGCAAATTATTGTATTCATCTCCATGATACCCCATTACAGATAATAGTTTAGTTGATCACAGAATCTCAGAAATTTACTGTATATCTAATTGAGGGAATATCGTACTAAAGATGTTAACCCATTGACTGAAAGAGGTTCCCTCATCTAAATGATATTGCTTGGCAGCAACAAGAAAAAATCATATAAATCGACCATGGCAACTCAAGTACAGACTATCTCAAGTATCAAAGTTAATATCACTCGCATAGAAGACGCAAAACAATTAAATCTTACACTGACAAGAGCAAAAAATTCCTTATGGGTCAACCCATGAGACAGTTGCCGGATACATCGGGGCCGCGAACTCAATGTAAGAGAGAACTGAGGGCTATTTGGATGATTTTAAGTATCTTATACTTTATTCAGCTGAAGCAAAGTCATAACAGTCAAGGGACTGAGGAAGTTGGCAAGGAAAAAGAGGATGTGTGTGTGTGTGTGTGTGTGTGTGTGTGTGTGTGTGTGTGTGTGTGTGTGTGTGTGTGTGTGTGTGTGTGTGTGTGTGTGTGTGTGTGTGTGTGTGTGTGTGTGTGTGTGTGTGTGTGTGTGTGTGTGAGAGAGAGAGAGAGAGAGAGAGAGAGTGTGCGTGTGTGTGTATTTGTGTTTGTGTTTGTGTTTTTGTTTGTGTTTGTGTTTGTGTTTGTGTTTGTGTTTTTGTTTGTGTTTGTGTTTGTGTTTGTGTTTGTGTTTGTGTTTATTCATGTTTGTGCTTGTATTTGTGTTTGTGTTTGTGTTTGTGTTTATTTATGTTTGTGCTTGTGTTTGTGTTTGTGTTTGTGTTTGTGTGTGTGTTTGTGTTTGTGTTTGTGTTTGTGTTTGTGTTTGTGTTTGTGTTTGTGTTTGTGTTTGTGTTTGTGTTTGTGTTTGTGTTTGTGTTTGTGTTTGTGTTTGTGTTTGTGTTTGTGTTTGTGTTTGTGTTTGCGTTGTACTTATGTTTGTGTGTTTGTGAGTTTGTTTAAAAAAAAATTCTCCTTGCTTCCTTCTCTTGACTCGTACGAAATTAACGTTCCTTAAACCATAAACGTTCTTTACTGTTTCGTTTATTTTGTTTTCTGGTCTTCTGTTTCCATCTCTTTTGCAACTCGGCTTTCCTAATTTCGCCTAATCTTGACTTTTCTCTTCCATCGCATTGCAGCGTCTTGTCTTTTGCTTTGTTAGGTGTTTCCTTTTTTTCTGATATTGTCTCCCTTTTTCTTGTCTTGTCTTGTCTTGTCTTGTTTTGTCTTGTCTTGTCTTGTCTTGTTTTGTCTTGTCTTGTTTTGTCTTGTCTTGTCTTGCCTTGTTTCGTCTTGTCTTGTCTTGTCTTGTCTTGTCTTGTCTTGTCTTGTCTTGTCTTGTCTTGTCTTGTCTTGTCTTGTCTTGTCTTGTCTTGTCTTGTCTTGTTTCGTCTTGTCTTGTCTTGTCTTGTCTTGTCTTGTCTTGTCTTGTCCTGTCCTGTCTTGTCATGTCATGTCATGTCATGTCATGTCATGTCTTGTCTTGTCTTGTCTTGTCTTGTCTTGTCTTGTCTTGTCTTGTCTTGTCTTGTCTTGTCTTGTCTTGTTTCGTCTTGTCTTGTCTTGTCTTGTCTTGTCTTGTCTTGTCTTGTCTTGTCTTGTCTTGTCCTGTCCTGTCTTGTCATGTCATATCATGTCTTGTCTTGTCTTGTCTTGTCTTGTCTTGTCTTGTCTTGTCTTGTCTTGTCTTGTCTTGTCTTGTCTTGTCTTGTCTTGTCTTGTCTTGTCCTTTTTCATCTCTGCATTTTCTTCATGTACCTTCGTCCCCTTTGTCCTCTAATGCCAAGTTTAGTGTGATCTCCCCACTCGATGGCATAGGCAGATTGACACAACGCCACCATGCTAATCAGATGAATTAGGCGCAGATTGGCTGGGCTGGCTGGGGCTTGGGAGCGCATGAAAGCGAACGAGGGCAAAAGCGTGGCACTAGCAAGCGAGTGCGTCTCAATAACCAGCAAAGGCTTGATAAGTGGAGGTCTCAAGTGGCGAAGTTCGTAATCAGGGGGTAAGAGTTTTTCTTGTGTATGGAACGTATTGCACGTTCTCATTAGGCTCTGCTTGAAGGGTAAACATGTGTTGGAAATTAATGTAATTGCGTAGGTGATTATGCACGCTAAAAACATACACATACATACACACAAATGTATACATGCAGAAAGGCACGGCTGCATACACACGCGCAGGCTCGCATATGCACATGCGCAAGGACACACACACACACACACACACACACACATACACACACACACACACACACACATACACACACACACACACACACACACACACACACACACACACACACACACACACACATACACACACACACACACACACACACACACACACACACATACACACACACATACACACATACAAATACAGACATACACACACACATACACACACACACGCACGTGCGCACGCACATACACAAACACACACACATACGCACGCACACATACACAAACACACACACATACGCACGCACACATACACAAACACGCGCGCGCGCACATACACAAACATACACACATACGCACGCGCAAGCACACACACACACACACACACACACACACACACACACACACACACACACACACACACACACACATACGAATAAATAAATAAATAAACAAATAAACAAACGAACAAACACACAAACACAAACAAACAAACAAACAGGTGTGTGGTCTCCACATGAAAAGAATATATGGAGAAAACATATCAAGAAATCAAACAACATCGACAAAATGTTTCCATAGTCAGAAAGACTAAATAAGTCAGTGTTATCAATGTTAGTAAAGAGGAGAAGGAGGCGCCATGATAACAGTATTCAGAACTCTATAAAAGATTAATGTAATCTACAAAAAAAAAATAAACATCAGGGAGTGGAATAGAAGAAAATTTAGAAGTCATAGAAAATATAGAAAGAAATTGACTAAGACAAGGTATTTTAGGGACATTAAAATATGTATCCATGCTCCACTATATGTTAGGAGTGTTAATGTGGCTAAGCAGAGCCCAATGTATTATTCTTACCCATTATGCATTTGTAATAAAAGGACCGTGAAGTCTTGGCGTGGTGGATACAGATGCCTAAATTACCCTAAAGGATCTCCATGATTACATTACTTAGATACCAAATTCAACTCTGCTGACACCCAGTGCTGTAACAGTTTATGCTTATCAAAACAATCAGTAAGGTATTGTTTATGCAGCCAGGCCTCTTTTGACATTAGAAACGAGAAGAGTCATGAGTTTCGTGGTGTGATTAATAATACAACATACAAGAACACAAATATAAATTTTTCTAAACACCTACATGTATACATACATATACCAAAGGCTTTTTCCCCCTACACGGGGGGCAGCCAAAAATAAAAAGGTATAGAAACCACTCCCACCCATTCCATTTCCTATATATTTCACTCCTCTCCACCCTACTCCCTCCCTCTTATCTTGGCACCTCCTGGATGACGGGTCATCCCTGCATCCTGTCCACTGTCCCGGGTCAGAGGAAGTAACACGAACATAAGAGATCTAGGTGTTTAGTTTCACCAATAGGAAAATAGTATCGGGAGTGTACAATCATATCTCTTATCACGTGCACTTCTCTCCCGCTTCTCCGTTTCGTACGTCTTTCATTTTAAATTTTCGCCACTGATTTTGTTTCCAATTGTTTGTTTTAGGTGATTAGTCTTTAGTCGAGGATGAGAACTGAATACGGGATTTTCCCTTTAATATGTTACTTAAGTTACTTCTCATAAAACGTGTTACTCTGAAGTACACTATGAATCCCCCTTGAACTCACATTTTAGGTCCCAGGTAATTTTTATGGTGACGTCGTGATTTCTTTTGTCCAATGATCTTTAACTTTATATTTAAGATCCTCCCCAAAGTGCGTGATCTTACAATCGTGAAACAATTGAATCATAACCTTTTCCACCCTTTCTCCAATCAGATTTGTTGTTACAAACCTATATGCAATATTGTTTACTTAAGCAATCTCAAGTCTCTGCATAACCCACTTAGGTTACAAGTCAGCGAAACACATACGTCATACAGTAATGAAAACGTGTCCCTAGCGATTATTTATCAACATTATACTGAGACCGAGCTTGTACAATTCCTCAACTTTCTTGCCTTTGGGTATTATGTGAATACATAAACTATAAAAATATAACACTCATCATCTACTTTATCTACTATTTCTGCCTATTCTCTACCAGCCTCTTACAATACTCTTATAAGGTAAATACTATTAGATATATACACACGTGCGAGTTTATATTCACCTGGTTGATTGTTATAGGACAGAACCAAACTCAACTTACTACTAAGTGTACTTCAACTGTTGGACTTAAACATATATGAAAATAAATGTGTGAGCGCGTGTGTATTTGTGTGTGTGTGTGTGTGTGTGTGTGTGTGTGTGTGTGTGTGTGTGTGTGTGTGTGTGTGTGTGTGTGTGTGTGTGTGTGTGTGTGTGTGTGTGATCGTGTATGTGTGTGTGTGTGTGTGTGTGTGTGTGTGTGTGTTTGTGTGTGTGCGAGCCTCGTACTCTCACTACATATGTGTGTGTCTATTTATGTTTACAAAGGCACTTTCCCAGAGTTTACATACACGCACGTGTTTATGCACACTTCGTGTTTGTGCACAAGTGCCGACTCCTGCGTTATTTGTTTATGCAAAGGCTGTAGTTAGACCTTGGGAAGATTTGCCAAGATGCAGAGCAAAGCTTCCTGAGGTGGCGACGGCGTGGCCGCCTACACGGACTTAGGTGGACCAGAACTCTCTCCCAGTTGCAGAATTTCCGCCTCCGGCACCACACATTATGTTTATCGTACCGCCTACCGACATGTTATAGCTGTGGAAGCCTATGTTGGCACAGGTAGTTTGTACAGTGCGAGGCTAGTGCGTGTACTGGTGGGTATTTGTACTCCACTTCAAGTCTTTTTTTTTTTTTTTTACTTCTTTCTTCATTTTTCGTCTTTCTATTTCTTTCCTTCATTTTATTCATCTATTTATTTTCTGTAATATCCTTCCTTCCTTCTTCACTTGCTTTCCGTTTCTCAGTCTGTTATCTAACTGCCTTCCTGTCTCCTTGTAACTCTCTCTCTTCCTCCACCCTCTACCGCTCTCTCTCTCTCTCTCTCTCTCTCTCTCTCTCTCTCTCTCTCTCTCTCTCTCTCTCTCTCTCTCTCTCTCTCTCTCTCTCTCTCTCTCTCTCTCTCTCTCTCTCTCTCTCTCTCTCTCTCTCTCTCTCTCTCTCTCCCTTTATCTCTCCACCTCCCTCCCTCCCTCTCCTTCTTCCCCAATGCAATTATCCTGGGAACTTCTTTTACAAATGAGATATTTTTTACTCTGAAGAAAATTATATAAGGCTAATTTCTATGACGAATATAAGAAGCGAACCTATTCTTGCATAGCCTTGATAGGAATTCGTCCCTGAAAAACGGTTGTTATAAATAAATTTTGGTCAATAGTAAATAAAAGAGTTATTAAATCTGTCGTTTTGGAGATACTTCGTACGTTGAAAATTGTTCCGGAAATATAAAGGTGTTAAACTACATTAGCCAAAAAAATATATTATATGTATATATATATATATGTATGTATGTATGTATGTATGTATGTATGTATGTATGTATGTATGTATGTATGTATGTATGTATGTATGCATGTATGTATGTATGCATGTATATATATACATATTTCTAAACAGAAATGTAATAGCACATTTGTAAATTACACACATACTGCAACCGAATTTTTGACGGAAGAATTGGTCTTGAAAGGAGAAAACATTTGAAGAAACACACATGAATTTGTGATATGAGAATTTCAATTCTCATATCACAAATTCATGTGATTTTATTTCTAAGATAAAAAATATGAAAGTTCAGGGTTTAAGGCTCCTCAGCCTGGATGTGTCCTCGTTATTTACGAATATTAATGTTGATGATGTACTTACTTTTTTGGAATCCAAACTGAAACCGTTTCAAGACTTTTTCCCCCTCCCTGTCAACAAAATTCTTGCTTTAGTTCGCCTGTGTGTTTCTTCAAATGTTTTCTCCTTTCAAGACCAATTCTTCCGTCAAAAATTCGGTTGCAGTATGGGTTCCAATTTGTCTCCTGTTTTGGCCAATTTGTACATGGAGTATTTTGAGTGTACCCTTTTGCCCAGCATCAAACCGCCCGAAATGATTTGGCTCAGGTACGTAGACGATATCTTTTCGGCGTGGGATGACAGTTGGGGCCCATTTGAAGTGTTCCATGATAAATTAAACCAATTGACCCCGAATCTTAAATTTAAAGTTGAATGGGAAGAAGGACACCAAATCCCTTTCTTGGATATTTTGTTAAGAAGAACTGATGATAATTTATTCTTTACAGTGTACCGTAAGCCCACCCATTCAGGCAGTTATCTCCACTTTTTTAGCAATCACCCTGACAATGTTAAGAAAAGTGTTGCCTCTGGCCTTTTCTTGAGGGCTTTCAGGATTTGCAGTCCTCAACTTCTGGACCATGAGATTGAGGTGATCAAATGTCAACTTGAGAAGTTGGCTTATCCACCTTGGTTTCTGGATCAAGCCCTCAGTAAGGCTAGGGCCAACCATTTTAAAACTTCCGTCCCCTCAAGTTTTCACCGCTCCTTTAAGGACATTTTAAAAATTCCATTTAATAATACCATCAGTTCTTCTACTAAATTGTTTCCTCATGAACGTCTCACTATTGCCTATCACTATCCTAACACCGTGCGTAAGCAAATTGTGAACGTTCAACAAAAACCGAAGGAAGTTGAGTCACCTGGTGTTTATTGTTTGCTTGGGTCAAACCGGGAGAGACCTGAACACTAGATTGGCAGAACATAAAAGGTCAATTAGGTATGGGCAAGAAAATTCGGCTGTATTTCTTCATGTCAAAAATAAGAATCATTCTTTCGACTGGGGTAAGGCCAGATTAGTGTTCAAGTCCCACTGCGGTTTCAGGAGGAAAATAGTCGAATCAGCATTAATTGAGGAATGCCCTAATATTAATATTTCTAAAGGGCAGTGGACTCCTGACATAATCTCACGCGCAGCAGTAGCCAAGTTGGTGCGGACGCTACATCCTCCCCTCTCCTCACCTCCTCCCTCCTCCGCCACCCCAGTTTGCCCCGCGCCTGAGTGAGGTCAACTGTCCACATCTCTTCTTACTGTAGTTTATAAGTCCCCTCTGTTCTCTATCTTATGTACTTTCCTGAAGAGGGCTACAGTTGATAGCCGAAATATAGGATTTTTCTTTATTCGAAGTTTATTCTTTCTCCGACTGTGGGTTCCTGTGTGTAATATATACATACATTTACATGTATATATATACATATATATGTATATATATATATATATATTTATATACATATATATATATATATATGTGTGTGTGTGTGTGTGTGTGTGTGTGTGTGTGTGTGTGTGTGTGTGTGTGTGTGTGTGTGTGTGTGTGTGTGTGTGTGTGTGTGTGTGTGTGTGTGTGTGTGTGTGTGTGTGTGTGTGTGTGTGTGTGTGTGTGTGTGTGTGTGTGTGTGTGTGTGTGTGTGTGCGTGTGTGTGTGTGTGTGTGTGTGTGTCTGTGTGCGTGTACACAGAAGGATACAAACAAACTGATAAGTGCATACACATATAGGAAAAACAATTATTAAACAGATTCCACATACTAAGACGTAAAATAAAACCCCTTTATATCACATCACTCGGGTCGTGGTTGTCTCTCCTTGGGTCCAGCGTAGAGGAAGCGAGCTGGACTGGATGTTTGGATTTTCGTATGATACGGGGTGGGAGGGTAATTCTTTGTTCGTCTTGACAAGGTATCGGCAAGGATGATATCTTCTACGCGTATGAAGGGTCACCCGGAAATTATAGGGTTTGAGAGCTTAGGCCCAGCGGAGGATAAGTTGATTGCTGAGTCGGGCTCTCTCGATAAACCCAAAGGGGCTACGGTCGCTGTAAACTAAGGTTTCAGCCACGGGAGGGCTAAGATAGCACTCAAAGTGGGGAAAGTCTGACACCGTCGCCAGGACTTCTTTTTCCACTGCCACCGTTCCAGGACAATTTCCCACTTCCAGTCAACAAAATCCTTGATCTAGTTCGCCTTTGTGTTTCCTCCAATGTCTTTTCTTTCCAGGACCAATTCTTTAGACAGAAATTCGGTTGCAGTATGGGTTCTGATTTATCTCCTATTTTGGCCAACTTGTACATGGAGTACTTTGAATGTACTCTGTTACCCACCATCAAACCGCCTGAGATGATTTGGTTCCCTTACGTTGATGATATTTTCTCAGCGTGGGATGATAGGTGGGGTGCGTTCGAAGTATTTCTGGACAAGTTGAACTAATTATCCCCTAACATCAAATTCAAAGCAGAATGAGAAGAATGTCATCAAATCCCTTTCCTAGACATTTTAATTAGAAGGATTGATGGAGAGTTATTTCTTTTTACAGTTTATAGAAAACCCACCCATTCAGGTAGCTATCTCCACTTTTTCAGCACCCATCCCGGCAAAGTCAAGAAGAGTGTTGCCTCCGGCCTTTTCTTGAGAGCTTTTAGGATTTGTAGTCCTAGAGTCTTGGACGGGGAGATTGACCTCATCAAAAGGCAACTTTTGAATTTGGCATATCCGTTCTGGTTCCTGGATCAATCCCTCATCAAGGCTAGAGCCAGTCACCATAAAAGTTCAGTTCCTACCACACAACTAGCTTTCAAAGATGTTTTAAAAATCCCCTAAAAATCTCCATCAGTCCTTCTTTTAAACTAATTCCCAACAAGCGTCTCACAGTTGCCTACCATTACCCCAACACTGTACACAAACAAATTGTTCATTTTTATCAAAGGTTAAAGGGAAATGAGGCCCCAGGAGTGTATAACTTTCCTTGTAAAGATTGTGATTTAGTGTATCTTGGTCAGACCGAAAGGGATCTTAACACCAGGTTAATGGAGCACAAAAGATCCATTAGGTATGCCCAGGAAAATTCCGCCGTGTTCCAACACGTCAGTACCAAAAATTACGGTCTTGACTGGGACAAAGCCAAAATTTTGTCCAAGTCCAACTGTAGCTTTAGAAGAAAATTTTTTGAATCAGCCTTAATCGAAGAATGTCCGAACTTGAACATCTCCAAAGGTCAATAGTCCCCCGATATAATCTCACGGCTAGCTGTGAGCCGTTTGGTTAAAAATTATCACCCTCCTGACCCCGCTCCCACCCCGCTTCCCTTCTGACCTCACACCTCCACCCACACATCCCCTCACCTCTGACTCCGCCCTGCGTGACGAATTGTCCGGTTTTAGCTCTGCGTGTTCC
>NC_134778.1:5925588-5928088 GCF_046742065.1 Oratosquilla oratoria
TCTGGGGGGCCCTGTGGCTCCTCTGGGGGCCCCCGCCGCTCCTCTGGGGGCCCACGACGCATATGTGTCAATGTGTATATGAATAGGTTCTTCTTGAAATTTACGAATGTCTTACGACATTACTTTGTAGTTAAATAGGTGTATGTGTATGTGTATAAGCATATCTGTATTTGTGTGTGTGTAGGTGTATATGTGTATGTGTGTATAGAAGAAATAGAAGAACGTGAAGAAGAAGAAGAAGAAGAAGAAGAGGAAGAAGAAGAAGAAGAAGAAGAAGAAGAAGAAGAAGAAGAAGAAGAAGAAGAAGAAGAAGAAGAAGAAGAAGAAGAAGAAGAAGAAGAAGAAGAAGAAGAAGAAGAAGAAGAAGAAGAAGAAGAAGAAGAAGAAGAAGAAGAAGAAGAAGAAGAAGAAGAAGAAGAAGAAGAAGAAGAAGAAGAAGAAGAAGAAGAAGAAGAAGAAGAAGAAGAAGAAGAAGAAGAAGAAGAAGAAGAACGTGAAGAAGAAGAAGAAGAACGTGAAGAAGAAGAAGAAGAAGAAGAAGAAGAAGAAGAAGAAGAAGAAGAAGAAGAAGAAGAAGAAGAAGAAGAGGGAGAAGAAGAAGAAGAAGAAGAAGAAGAAGAAGAAGAAGAAGAAGAAGAAGAAGAAGAAGAAGAAGAAGAAGAAGAAGAGGAAGAAGAGGGAGAAGATGAAGAAGAAGAAGAAGAAGAGGAAGAAGAAGAAGACATCTTAACCAAACTGAAAGAATAGAATAGGGAATTGCGCGACAATTTGAAGGAAGAGAAAAGGGAATTGCGCGAGAAGTTGGAAAGCATACTGACAGAGATCAAAGGTATGAGTGATGAAGACACGGATGGCGGGCAGAAGACGTCAAAAGGTAAATCAATAAGCGTTGATAAATACGCTCACGGGACAGACGACGAAGAATGCAACCCTCCTGCGGCAAAGAAACGTAATATTACATGTGTGACTAGATGAAAACCATGTTTTGCATTAACTTCTTTTATTTACATATCTGGGTTAACAAAGGGGAGTAGCCCCAGGGCGCGAATAGCCCGCGAGCGAAGCAAGCAAGCACCGCAGGCCAAGCAGTCTGGCGTAGCCAGGTGCGGCGAAGCCGCTGCTTGTTATTTCTATTTATATATTTTTTATTATTATTTCTATCTTTATCTTTATCTTTATTTTTATCTTCTCTATTTCCATTTCTATCTATTTCTATTTCTGTTATCATTTTCGTTTTCGTTTTCGTTTTCGTTTTCGTTTTCGTCTTCGTCTTCGTCTTCGTCTTCGTCTTCGTCTTCGTCTTCGTCTTCGTCTTCGTCTTCGTCTTCGTTTTCGTTTTCGTTTTCGTTTTCGTTTTCGTTTTCGTTTTCGTTTTCGTTTTCGTTTTCGTTTTCGTTTTCGTTTTCGTTTTCGTTTTCGTTTTCGTTTTCGTTTTCGTTTTCGTTTTCGTTTTCGTTTTCGTTTTCGTTTTCGTTTTCGTTTTCGTTTTCGTTTTCTTTTTCTTTTTCATCTTCGTTTTCGTTTTCGTTTTCGTTTTCGTTTTCGTTTTCGTTTTCGTTTTCGTTTTCGTTTTCGTTTTCGTTTTCGTTTTCGTTCACGTTTTTGTCTTCGTCTTCGTCTTCGTCTTCGTCTTCGTTTTCGTTTTCGTTTTCGTTTTCGTTTTCGTTTTCGTTTTCGTTTTCGTTTTCGTTCTCGTTCTCGTTCTCGTTCTCGTTCTCGTTCTCGTTCTCGTATTCGTTTTCGTCTTCATTTTCGTTTTCGTTTTCGTTTTCGTTTTCGTCTTCGTTTAAAAATTAATTTTTAATATTATCATTATCAACAAATAGTCTACAGATAGATACATATAAATTTATACATATATATCATAACGAGCCACAAAGAAAGAAAGAGAGAAGGGTAGGCAAACCAAAGGACAGATACAGAAACCAACAAATGGCTGTGTGCGTCTGCAGGGAGGAAGGGGGGGGGAGGAAGAGAGGAGGAGGGGAGGAAGAGAGGAGGTGGGGAGGAAGAGAGGAGGTGGGAATGATATGTGAGACCCCTAAGTCAGGCATTATCGTTGCCGTTCTTTGGTTCATCATTTGCTTAATAGAGACCGAAGTAATGGTTTCGACTTCGCGAGTCTTCGGGGCTCCTGGAAAGAGGAAGGGTCTGTTCCTCTGACTGTAGTTCTGTCTGAGGAACATTTCTGAAACTTTATCAGGTAAAGACGACCTCCAAGGGCCGAATAGAGTCTTCGGGCTTCTGGAAAGGGGAAGGGTCTGTTCCTCTGAATGTAGTTCTGTCTGAGGAACATTTCTGAACTTTTATCGGGTAAAGAAGACCCTCAAGAGACGAATAAAGTCTTCGGGTTATAACTTGAGGATGAGGAGCTTACGCCAGGAGGCGCGTAGTTGCGGCTGAAGCCGTCAACTTTGCCTTATACGCTTTGGGGACTGTTGGGGGGTAGGTTACTGTCACTCCTGGGAATAGGAGAAACGTGCAGGATTCGAACCCACAA
>NC_134778.1:5935588-5943088 GCF_046742065.1 Oratosquilla oratoria
AATATATACACACACATATATATATATATATGTATATATATGCATATGTATATATATATATATGTATGTATATATACATATATATATATATACATGTATATACATATATATATATATATATATATATATATATATATATATATATTAACGGCAACAGAGTGACACGGAAATCAATCATTTATCCTAGCGTCAACCGTAACAAAACAATCGTTGTCATTGTAGGCTGTAGTTCACCAGCGCTTCTAGCCTCATAAACAATCTCTCACCATAACCAAATCTAAATGAAGATTTGTTACTCAGTATCTTAGTTGTTAATTACATGAAACCAACGCAAACCCAGCGAAAGAAAACCGTTGGAGGTTCAAAGAACATTCAAAGTCTTCATCCTTGTAACGAAGGGATCATTAAGCCTTTAATTAAGACCGTCTTGGGGTTCCCTTGAGGTGTATCAAACCGTTGGTACTTAATGAATGTGATAAAGAAGTTAATTGAGCTTAATGGGTTGGTTGGCATATACTGTATGTGTGTGTATACATACATACATACATACATATATATGGCAGTTTATTGGTGATCGCAGATAACAGAGCTTTAGTAAATTTTGAAAACACGAGTGTGGCTGAGTGATACACGTACACATACACACACAAAAATGTATACATATGTATGTATATATATATATATATATATATATATATATATATATATATATATATATATTAGAATAAATAGGCAGTAAGTTCTCTTTTAAACATGTTTGGTTAAAGACCAGCGCAAATTCAGTATCAACTAACTTCTTAGTAGTTTTCTCTATCTTCCGAATAGACTTCTTGTAATTAGAAGGGAGGTCAAAAACGAGGCTGCCGAGATCCATATTGTATTGTTAAGAAAATACTATACAATAATACATAATGCGAGCTTTCGGTTGATGCTTTCAACCATCTTCAGGCGAGAAAAGAATCTAATATATAAAAGGAGGCTAACAATTTAAGTACAGAAATTTGGTGTATACATGGTACTGGGAGAGGTCACAGTTACTACCTAGGTTGGCGCACAATGGTGTATAAATGGTACTGGGAGAGGTCACAGTTGCTACCTAGGTTGGCGCACAATGGAGCTACGTGGGGTGGGTCTGTTGTTGATTGGTGAGATTATGTCCGGTGGGATTATGTCGGCTGCGCTGGGAGAATGTCTGCTGGAGCTCCGTAGGGTGGGTCTGTTGTTGATTGGTGAGATTATGTCCGGTGGGATTATGCTCGGTGGGATTATGTCGGCTGCGTTGGGAGGATGTCTGCTGGAACTCCGTAGGGAGGATCTGTTGCTTCTGGGAGTTGCGATGCTCGGAGGATGTCTTTGAACAGTCGAGTTCTTATGCAATAGGAGGGCACCGAGTGTGTCGGTCTGTATATTGATGAGTGGAGTCTGTTGTGAAATGTATACTTTCTCAAAAATGTGTAGTTTTCTGTGATTGCTGCAGTGTCTAAGTATTTTCGTGTTATCCACCAAATGTGGCCTTGTGAGGGTTTTGTTGTGAGTTTGTTTCATGTGTTTTTGTATATACATGTATGTATTTGACTAATTTCTTATTGGCAGAATATGTATTATATTTAGTCATGGAGTATTCCAAGAATTGTTTTTCACTGTTTAGATATCTTAGATATGGCATAAATATATATATTAACTAGCGAAGAAAACAGATATTAGACATAAGGTCTTATAAAATGTAAATAAAAAGAATACTTTTTACATTTATATTCTGTTATTTATTCATAAAAGGAATGTGATCACATAGTAATCAATTAGACCCCAAACCTTTATGCGCCTTTTTATAACACAACCTTTGTATCACTGTTTTGTCTGTACAATGGGTATGTTACAAAAAATCATAACATTTATACATTTGAAAACATTTCGCTTGCTCAGGTAGACATTTGTTTTTTTTATTCATAAAATATATGGATAGTTTTCGTAATTATAGCCAATCAAGCTAGTGAGGTTCTACTTTCTAATGATTCAGTCGTTCGGCAAGGCTGGCCTCTCTTTTCCTTGTGAAAATGCTTTGGTAATTCCGATTGCTACCTCGATTCCGTATCGTATTAAATTATATCAATTTTTTCCTGGTAGCCAGAGAAAATACATAAAAGAGGGACACTTTCAAATAGATTGAGGAGGCTGTTGTTGTTTTTTTATCGACTGTATTCTTCCAGCTCTTCTACCCTGGTGAACTATCTTGCGCTGTTGTTGATCGCTTATAATTAATGTGATGGATTCATTGGGTGCACGACTTTTCGTCGCCGTCTTTTCGTCGCCGGACTTTTCGTCGCCGACTTTTCGTCGCCGCGACTTTTCGTCGCCGGACGTTTCGTCGCCGGACGTTTCGTCGCCGCGACATTTCGTCCCCGCGACTTTTCGTCGCCGGTCTTTTCGTCGTCGGACTTTTCGTCGCCCCAAGCATAAATTGTATGCAAAGATTGACAATTGGAAATATATGATTTAATGTCATACTTGTACTTATATTCCTACTCCCAATGCAATAATATGAGTGTGGCAAATAGCTATACATCTCAGTGCCGTATAAACCATTCATTCTTGCCTTAACCAGTCCGACTTGCAAATACCTGAGCCCTAACTTACGTAGATGAAATACAATTTTATTTAAATTACAATAAATAATTTAATACATCATTATCTAAATATATATTTGACACGTCAGTATATATGATAATTTATTATTGGCATATCATACAGTAATAATTTGACACGAAATCATAATTATGAAGCTATTCATTAAAGTGTAAGGGTAAAATCATTTATTATAAAATTAGTAAGTTATTAGTAAATAGTCCATATGTATTGAAATGTAAAGTTCTTTAGTAAGGCTGGACAGACGCTACTACCAATAATCACATCAAGATCAATCAGAAGAAGTATATTGAATTTGGCATTAAATCATATATTTCCAATTTTATATTTCAATTATTTTATATTTCAAATATTGTCAATCTTTGCATACAATTTATGCTTGGGGCGACGAAAAGTCCGGCGACGAAAAGACCGGCGACGAAAAGTCGCGGGGACAAAATGTCGCGGCGACGAAACGTCCGGCGACGAAAAGTCGCGGCGACGAAATGTCCGGCGACGAAACGTCGGCGACGAAAAGTCCGGCGACGAAAAGACGGCGACGAAAAATCATGGACCCGGTTTCATTAGTCAAGAATACGGAGAGGGGATGGAGAGGGGGGTCGCCGATTTAATGAAGCGGCCTTGCTGTGGATGTGCTGTGTCTTGCGACACTGCTTCTGACCCAGGGCAGTGGACAGGGTGCAGGGATGACTTGTCATCTAGGAGGTGCTAAGATAAGAGGGAGGGTGGAGGGGTGTGGAGTGTATTCAGGGATGGAATGGGTGGGAATGATTTTATGCCTTTTCCTTTTTGGCTACCTCCCTTGTAAGGGGAAAAAAGCCTTGGTATATGTATGTACTCTTCCAACTCTTCTACCCTGGTGAACTATTTCGCGCAGCTGTTAATCGCTTATAGTTCATGTGATGGTTTCATTAGTCAAGAATATTTATAGTTTAGTTGATAGTCCTGCTTTCTACGGGAAATCGGGGAGATATGATAAAGGCATAGGTTAATGATATGTTGTACTAAAATCTCTGGCAACTAGCAAACTACTAACAAGCTTCTCTGTACCCCTTGTCTAAAGTCTTAGGTCGTGTTATGTCATATTTCATTAAAAAAATGTCATATAACAAAAATCTGTGTTGATACTTGGAAATTATATATATTTCTTTATATCAAACGACACCTGACCTCCATTTTGTTTGAAGCCGTGTTATGTTATACTCAGATGGTAAAAGTCATGTGTATTAAGAATCATTTTTGACACATATTGTAGAATTATATTTATGGAGGAAACTAGTACAAATATTCAAAAGAGCGTTGACCTTTCCTTTTACGTAATATGGACGCTATACTTTATTACGTGACAAATATTTTTTAAAAGGCTAGCTCTCAGACGTGCACAATGAACTTGTTTAATTATTTTATATATATATATGATTATATATAAGTATATATGTATATATATACAAATACATATATATATATATATATATATATATATTTTTTTTTTTTTTTTTTTTTTTTTTTTTTTTTTGGTGGTGGTGAGTACTTCACCAGCAGTTCTCTATATTACTAATTAGTTTATCGCATTAAGTTATTTCTTTTTCTATTTTTCTGTGGCCTTAGTAAAGTAGTTCATTAGGTTAATGCTTTTACCATAGTAATTAAAATTAGAGAGGATTTTCAACAAACATTTTATGCTGATTTTTCTTTTCTTTTTTCTAAAATACAATTTTCGTGAACGTATGAAATATCCAGACAAATATGATGACAATGTTAAAATATGTAAACTACATTTTAATCGTTTGTCGCGCACCATTTAACACAAGCATCTACTTACTTGCATATGTATTAATTAATTTCTTCTTTTATTCATTCATACCTTATTCTTCTACTTCAGAAGCTAAGTATATAAATAATACTTATAAAGTGTATGCATACACTTATTCCTATCGACAACAAGTGATTTCTTTCTAAACAAATATATGTATATATATATATATATATATATATATATATATATATATATATATATATATATATATATATATTGAGAGGATTAGGAGAGGAACAGAAGGAGTAATTGGTGAGGAACAGTGTGGATTTAGGACAGGTAGAGGTGGTGTAGATCAGATCTTTGTGGTAAGACAGATATGTGAGAAAGCTATAGGAAAGGGGAAGGATGTTTTTTGGGCTTTTATGGATCTGGAAAAGGCTTATGATAGGGTAGACAGAAAGGCACTGTGGGAGGTTATGCAGATTTATGGGATAGGAGGAAAGCTTTTGGGAGCTGTCAAGAGTTTTTTATGAGAGTAGTAGAGCATGTGTCAGGATTAGAAATGGAGAGAGTGAGTGGTTTGAAGTAAAGGTGGGACTTCGTCAAGGATACGTTATGTCGCCCTGGCTGTTCAACTTATACATGGATGGGGTGGTGCGAGAGGTGAATGCTAGGGTAGTGGGTCAGGGATTGGAGATGGTTAAAGAAAATGGAGAAAAGTGGGAGGTGAGCCAGCTGTTGTTTGCGGACGACACTGCGCTTGTGGCAGGGTCAGAGGAGGGATTGAGGAAGCTGGTGGCAGAGTTTGGGAGAGTATGTGATAGAAGAAAGCTAAAGATAAATGTGGGTAAAAGTAAGGTGATGAGATGTACAAGGGGTGAAAGTGGCAGTAGACTGGAAGTGAACATTAAGGGAGAGCGACTGGAGGAAGTGGATAGTTTTAGATACTTGGGTGCAAGTGTAGCAGGAAAAGGTGGACTGAAGGTGGAGGTAGAATGTAGATTGAGAGAAGCGAGTAAATGCCTTGATGGTTTAAAGAGTGTAATGAGGAATAGACATTTGGGAATGGATGCGAAGAGGAGACTGTATGAAGGAGTGATTGTGCCAACAGCACTGTATGGGGCAGAAACGTGGAACATAAGAGAAGAAGAGAGAAGGAGTTTGAATGTGTTTGACATGAGGTGTCTGAGAAGTATGGTGGGGGTTACTAGGCTGGATAGAGTGAGAAATGAGGAGGTGAGGAGGAGAACAGGGGTGAAAAAGGATTTGGGAGATAGGGTTGATGAAAGAATATTAGGATGGTTTGGACACATGGAAAGAATGAGTGAAGAAAGACTAGTAAAAGAGGTATGGAAGGCAGATGTGGAGGGAGTGAACATGAGGGGACGTCCTAGGATGAGGTGGATGGATGGGGTGAAGGGGGCTTTGGGGAAGAGGGGAATGTCTGTTGAGGAAGGAAGGGAGAGGACGGAAGACAGAGGTGAGTGGAGAATGGTTGTATATGGATGATGTTGTGACTGCATGAGGAGGAATGGGCGGGGGGGTGGGGGATGGGGTAGTATGTGTGAGTAAATTTTGACGCAGCCCGAAGGGATTTCTCCCCGTCCTTGCCTTATATGCAAAGGGGGACGGAGAGGGGGGGTCGCCGATTAAATGAAGCGGCCTTGCTGTGGATGTGCTGTGTCTTGCGACACTGCTTCTGACCCAGGGCGGTGGACAGGGTGCAGGGATGACCCGTCATCCAGGAGGTGCTCAGATGAGAGGGAGGGTGGGAGGGGTGTGGAGTGTATTTAGGGATGAAATGGGTGGGAGTGTTTTTATGTCTTTCCCTTTTTGGCTACCTCCCTTGGAAGGGGGAAAAAGCCTTGGTATATGTATGTATGTATGTATGTATGTATGTATATATATATATATATATATATATATATATATATATATACCAGCAATCAAAAGCTGTGAATATTCAACTCTTATCTATTCTGACAGCTCTCTAGTGCTTTTAATTGTTCTGGCGAATATCAAAATGTTAAGAATTGATATTCGATATTTCTAGAGTACAGAAACTGTTCGGTTGAGCAAGAGGTCGTGCGAAAGAGTCACGTCTCAATGGTGAAATGCAACAAAGCCCACAAGCAAACAAACAAGCTCTACTCTTTTTACAAACAAGTTCTACTTTTTTTACAAACAAGCTCTACTCGTTTTACAAACAAGATCTACTCTTTGTCCATTGAAGCCACATGGACAGGGAGGAGAAAGGTGGAGGAAGTAAAAGGGTAAGGAAGAAGGACGAGAAAAGGAGAGAAAAATGAGGAAAAGGAGAAAGAAATGACGAGGAGGAAAAGAGAAATGATGAAAGAAATGAAACTGGGAAAAAGATTGACAGAAAAAATAAAATAAAAGAGGAGGAAAACGGGGAAAAATAGAAGAAGATACGAAAAAGAGAGGAGAGAAAAAAAAAGGAGAGGAGGGAGAAAGAAAAAAAGAATGTCGAGGAAGAAGAAGAGGAAGAATTTCAGGTGAGCAAAATGACTCTAAAGAGAGGAGGATACATACATATACCAAAGACTTTTTCCCCCCTACATGGGGGGTAGCCTAAGAGAAAGAGGAGGAGGAAGAAGAAAAAGAAAAACTACAAAGACAAAAAAAAATAACAAAGGAAGAAGAAGATGAATGAGAGAAGAAAGTAAGTTATAAGGGAAAAATATAGATAATAAAATGTGGATAGGAAAGATGCAGGAACAAAAGAGGATAAAGGGATGGAGACAAGTGAACGAGGTAACAAGGAATACAATAGTGGAAGAATAGGATTCGAAACTAGTACATACGTACATACATATACCAAGGCTTTTCCCCCCTTACAAAGGAGGTAGCCAAAAAGGAAAAGGCATAAAATCATTCCCACCCATTCCATCCCTGAATACACTCCACACCCCTCCACCCTCCCTCTTATCTTAGCACCTCCTGGATGACGGGTCATCCCTGCACCTTGTCCACTGCCCGGGGTCAGAAGCAGTGTCGCAAGACACAGCACATCCACAGCAAGGCCGCTTTATTAAATCGGCGCCCCCCCCTCTCCGTCCCCCCATTGCATAGAAGGA
>NC_134778.1:5948088-5950588 GCF_046742065.1 Oratosquilla oratoria
AGTATGTAGATGCGAGAGGCAGTTATTTTGATGGAGACAAAGTTTTGTAAGCTTATGAAAATAAGTAGTGTCTCTCCTGACATTTTCTCATTACTTATTGATCGTAGTGGTATTTCATATATTACTTATTTATCATTGTTATCATTAACATTGTAATTATTATTATATCTCTAATATTATTATTATTATCATTGTTTTTGTAATTTATTTTCTATCTTATTTATCTACACATAATTTTTCCTCTCACATTTTTAGATATTAAGATATCAGTTACCCTTTAAGTGAATTTGATACGAACGTCTGCCTCAGATTCAGAATATTTTCAAATGATAACACAACTCAAAGTTTTTGATTTGGAGGAAGCCAAACAAATCTATTCATGGTCTTTTGACATCAATATCACCCCTATGGACCAGACTCATATTTTTTTTATCTCACTGTGGGTGAATTTCATCTTAGAGAAGAGCACTGAACCATTTCAGCTTGATCCGTCCTTTCTGTTTTTCTCCTCAAATTCCTCTTCTCCCACCTCTTTGACACTAACTCTGACACAATATTGACCCTAGTACAATCGATGGTTACTCTTTAAAAGAAAATAAATGTTGTCTCAAATTCATCTTAATTGAATTCAGGCAAGACTATATTTCTCTATTTATCAATATAAAAAAATAAGAAAAACGAAAAGAAATCTAAAACATTTTCATCATATCAGAATTTTCTAACGACATTTTCATTTCACTGTCTCGTGAAATTCTGTTTTCCCAGAAAGTGAAGAAACTTTGATATAATTTTCTTTTTCTAACCAAGGCTGATTATAGGAGATGACACACAAAATGGTTATTAAGGAAACGAGGTCACCGTCCTTCGTGAGCTAAGGTCATTGAGGTCATCTTCTGTAGGTCAGAGTTCTCATCTTAGTCCATCCAATACAATTTTACTTGATTGGCTGATTGGTTGAGTGTTTGATTGGTTGATTGGTTAATCGATTGATTGGTTGATTTATTTAACGATTGATTGGTTGATTTATTTAACGATTGATTGATTGATTGAATGATTGATTGATTGATTGATTGATTGATTGATTGATTGATTGATTGATTGATTGATTGATTGATTGATTGATTGATTGATTGATTGATTGATTGAGACCCTCAACACACACACACACACACACACACACACACACACACACACACACACACACACACACACACACACACACACACACACACACACACACACACATGCACACACACACACACACACACACACACACACGCACACACACACACACACACACACACACACACACACACACACACACACACACACACACACACGCACACACACACACACACGCACACACACATACACACACATCTCTCCCCACTTCTTCACGTAACTGAATAAAATGGTTTGTGTTAGCAAAACAAAATGTAGAGCCGTTTCCCTATATGGTTCAGTAATCACAAGAAAAAAAAATATTCATACAAAAAATAATTAATCATTCAATAGTTTACGACCATATTTCACAAATCATGGTGTAGCTTTGAAAGAAAACACATTTCATAATTCTGGTGTGATTCAGTCAACCAAAGCCAGTACGTAAGCAAATACTTGAAAAGATTTCTTAAGACTTAACTTTAGTTTATCTTCTCGAGTTTTTCAGCATAAAATGTTGTAATGAGGGGGTGTCTTCCCTTCGCGTATTCTCCCTCCACGAATATATATTTTTTAACGATTCTTCCTATCATTCCCTTTGTCCCTTGTCCCTTGTCCCTTGTCCCTTGTCCCTTGTCCCTTGTCCCTTGTCCCTTGTCCCTTGTCCCTTATCCCTTGTCCCTTATCTCTTGTCTCCTGTCCCTTGTACCCTGTCCCTTGTCCCTTGTCTCCTGTCCCTTGTACCCTGTCCCTTGTCCCGTGCTTCTTGCCCCTTGTCCCTTGTCCCTTGTCCCTTGTCCCTTGTCCCTTGTCCCTTGTCCCTTGTCCCTTGTCCCTTGTCCCTTGTCCTTTGTCCTTTGTCCTTTGTCCCTTGTTCCTTGTCCTTTGTCACTTGTCACTTGTCCCTTGTCCCTTGTCCCTTGTCCCTTGTCCCTTGTCCTACGTCTTTGTCCCTTGTCCATTGTCCCTTGTCCTACGTCTTTGTACCTTGTCCCTTGTCCCTTGTTCCTTGTCCCTTGTCCCTTGTCCCTTGTCCCTTGTCCCTTGTCCCTTGTCCCTTGTCCCTTGTCCCTTGTCCCTTGTCCCTTGTCCCTTGTCCCTTGTCCCTTGTCCCTTGTCCCTTGTCCCTTTTCCCTTTTCCCTTTTCCCTTGTCCCTTGTCCCTTGTCCCTTGTCCCTTGTCCCTTGTCCCTTGTTCCTTGTCCCTTGTCCCTTGTCCCTTGTCCCTTGTCCCTTGTTCCTTGTCCCTAGTTCCTTGTTCCTTGTTCCTTGTCCCTTGCCTTTGTCCCTTGACCCTTGACCTTATCCCTTGACCTTGTCCCTTGCCCTCTACCTTGTCC
>NC_134778.1:5960588-5963088 GCF_046742065.1 Oratosquilla oratoria
CTGGAATTATTGCCATCCCTAACATTTTTCTTATGTTGTTCAATTCTAATGTTTAAGGGTTTGGTAGTATGTCCTATATAAAATTTATTACATATTTTGCAATGAATTTTATAAATACATCCTTTTTTAACTTCAATACTATTATTGATGAGAGCATGTTTTACTGTACTATCATCTTTAAAAACTACCTTTACGTTAAATCTTTTTAATAACTCTGTAACACTTAAAAAAAATTCTTGAAATGGCAAAATTAAAACATTATGATAACTAAAAGGAGATTTTGGCTGAGGAGTTTAAAATCATTTCCTTGCAAAATTGTAAGCAATGTTAAGGAATTGTTTAGAGTATTTTAATTTTAGCCCAATGTTAAAAACATTTCTGATTCCGTCATCAATAAATTCAGGACTACAAATACGGAAAGCTCTGAGAAACATTGAAAAGAACACTGAACATTTAGTACTATTTGGATGAGAAGAATAATAATGAATATATGAGCTTACATTGGTTGGTTTACGATATATCTTAAATGTAAGGCTGTTGTTCTAACGTAGGAGAGTACAATCTAAGAAAGGTAAGGTACAATTTTTCTCAATTTCTAAAGTAAATTTAACAGAATCAACAAGGGTATTTAATTTGCTTAAAAAGTCATAGACATTTTTATCTTCTGACCAAAGACATAAATTGTCATCAATATACCTAAGCCAAGGGATGTTAAGGGGGAAGATTTTGTGTAATATTTTAGTTTCGAGAAATTCCATGTATAAATTGCTCAAAACTGGGGATAAAGGGTTTCCCATACTCATGCCGAATTTTTGGGAATAGAAACTACCATTGAATTGAAACTTACAATCTTTAACACATACCTTAATTAGTTCAATCAATGTAGATGATGGCAATGGAAGAACATGTTTATTAAATTCATCTTGAAGGTAAAATAATAAATCATCTTTGGGGACTTTCGTAAATAAACTGACTATATCAAAACTAACCAATATAAACTTATAATTTAGTTTGATATCATGGAGTTTATCTATTAAATCAGAAGTGTTTGTAACATGAGAAGAAGAGATTGTACCTACTAAAGGGCTAAGGATAGTAACTAGCCATTTGGATAGCTTGTAAGTACTACATGTATACATTCATGCACACACACACACACACACACACACACACACACACACACACACACACACACACACACACACACACACACACACACACACACACACATATATATATATATATATATATATATATATATATATATATATATAGTGTATGTGTGTGTGTGTGTGTGTGTGTGTGTGTGTGTGTGTGTGTGTGTGTGTGTGTGTGTGTGTGTGTGTGTGTGTGTGTGTGTGTGTGTGTGTGTCTGTGTGTGCGTGCGTGAATATATATATATATAGCACTGTATGTATGTAAAACATGAATGCAAGTATCGTATGTATATACTCATGTTGGTATGGTATATATATTCATTTAAAAATTACAATTTGTAATAAAGGCAATGACTCTTATGGGAAAGTATTTTACATAACTATCATATTAATATTTCATGCCATATGTCCAACGTGAAAGTTGATCATTAAAAGAAAATATCGACTTCGAATTTTAATATATCTAATTCTGTGATAACCCTGAATTCGGAATAAAGTTGTTTTATTGTATTACAGTCAAAGCGAGTTTAACCAACCGATAGACGGCGCAAGACTCTCCTGTTCGCATTTTTCCCTGTGGTCGTTGCAATTGTCGCCGTATTTGCAATTGTAATTGTCAATGTAATTGCAAATGCAATTGCAACTGTAAGTGCAATTTTAGTCAAAAGGTAATGTGTTGATGTCCTGGCTGGGAAGGAGAAGAGAATTTTGCCTTGGGACAATGACCCCGTATGGCATGGGATGCTCAAACAGATGAAAATTAGTGGACTCGGTACACTTAAAAAAAAAAAAAAAAAAAAAAAAAACTCTACTGCTCTGAGCTGCATTTGATGTTTTCATTTGCTTCTCTCTGATGAATATTATGATGGGATCAGTGTGGACGTGGTTTCGTGTGGGTGTAGGTAGGTGTGGGTGTGAATGTGGGTGTGGGTATGAATGTGGGTGTGGATGTGGATGTGGATGTGGATGTGGATGTGGATGTGGATGTGGATGTGGATGTGGATGTGGATGTGGATGTAGATATGGATGTGGGTGTAGATGTGCGTGTTGATGTGGGTGTGGATATGGATGTTGATGTGGATGTGAATGCGGATTTGGATATGGATGCAGTTGTGGGTGTGGATGTGGATGTGGGTGTGGATGTGCGTGTTGATGTGGGTGTCAATGTGGATGTGCGTGTTGATGTGGGTGTCAATGTGGATGTGCGTGTTGATGTGGGTGTCAATGTGGATGTGGGTGTGGGTGTGGATGTCGATGTCGATGTCGATGTCGATGTCGATGTCGATGTGGGTGTGGGTGTGGCCGTGGGTGTGGGTGTGGTGTAGGCTTGGGCGAGTGTATGC
>NC_134778.1:5970588-5980588 GCF_046742065.1 Oratosquilla oratoria
TATTCACTTTATTTGATTAAGATTGTATAAAACAAAGAATTTTATCGTCCATGCAGGAACTGCATTGTCCTGGAGTTATCTAAGAAACGCTCAGTGAACCTGCAAGCACCAAATTCTTGTTATGGAATGTAGTTTACTAGCGCTTCTATCCTTGTGGACAATCTAGTGGCGTAGCAAACTGTCAACATCCTGAGTAGAGCCTCAGGTAACCTTTGATCGTTATTACTGTGTTCATTGTTTTGCTTTTGTACATGTTCTTGTTGTTCTTATCGTTATATCGTTATTGGTGCTGATTGTTGTTGTTGTCAATCCTACTGCTGTGGTTGTTCTTGCTCTTTTCATCGTTATTTGTATTTCTTTGTTGTTATCGCTGCTGTTATTCTTTTTGTTACTATTGTAACTGTTGATAACTTTGTTGCTGTTTCAGATGATGTTGTTGTCGCAATTATGATTATTTGTGTTATTTTCAAAGAACATACGAAGAATGTCAACTATAATATAGTGTATGGTTTTATTTGTGACTATTGTCTGATTGGCATTAATATGTTTATTCTTGATCATTAGTGTTTTCTTTTCCTTTCGTTTGAGTTTTTTAGTGGCGCAATCTAAAGGTACAGGTCTCATACTATCTTAGTTGTGGGTTCGAATCCCGCACTTCTCTTCAATTCTCAGCAATGACAGTTACCTGCCACAGCAGCCCAAAGGTTACGGCTTCGGCCGCAACTACGCGTATGTTTTTTACTCTTATTTCGTTAGCATTATCTGCTTATTTACAAAGTTTCCCACTTAGGTAGTATAGGATCATTAACGTTGCACTGTTCAACACCTTTCGTTACCCTTTATTCGGTTCATTAGCTTGTCCAGAGAGTAATTGGACTTTCTGTAAATACACAACACTGTGTAGAGTTCCTGTTTACATTGAGGGAATGGGATGGGGGGTGTTGGACATGCGGGTAGTTCCCACAACACAACAAACTACAACGCAGGATGCCCACCCCCTCACCTATGCTCTGTATCACAGTTCCAGTTCTACAAGATATCATCTGATTACTGTTTCTGTTGAGTTGTTTTGTATGTTAACTTTAGGCTGGTTTCAGGCAATTTCATTCAGTTGAATTATAGTCTCATTATGTTCAAATGAATCCTTTTTAGCCCAAGTAAGAGCTAGTAAATGTTGTTTGTTTGATAACGTGTGGTTTTATTGAACTTATTAGTGCTGTCTCAGAATACAGTGGTTATTATGCGGATTTGGATACTTTGTTCCTCAGTTGAATGACACTCTATTTTGAAATATTAATAATTACCTGATTAATTTATTATAGGGCTCTGAATTTTAGTATTAGTATGAGCAAGTGCAGACAGAATACCCTGTATAATACATGATCAAATTAAAACAACAGTACATTATGTTACATGGATCTTTACATTCTTGGATGAATGTTTGAATGTTTTAAGTTTTCCCTCTATCATTGGCGCATCTGAGATGAATCTCTACTTGGGCTCCATGAAGAATCTTTACATTCTTACATGAATATTTGAATGTTTTAAGTTGTTCTCTCTATTACTGACGCATCTGAGATGAATTTCTACTTGGGTTCCATGTACCTCATCACGGTGGTTTAATCCTACTTGGTAATTTTGCATGTAAAGTGAGAAGTGCTGCTTGTAAAGTTGTCGTTGGCGTGTTGTAATGGCTGTGTTTGTGAATGAAGTCTGAAACCAGTGTAATTAGCTCGATCATACTGATTAAGTGTTAGCATATTTATGCGACACTGGTCTACCGCACTTCTGTTGTCCATCTTTATGGAGAGGAGTTATAAAGCCATAGATACTTAGGGGTATGTAAACTGTTACTTTATGTTTTATCTATGATCCCTAATGAACGCAAAATTCCTGAAGCATCGCGTCCTCCAATAGAGTCGTTCTCCCTATATTAGAAGTGGGGAATATGACCTTAATTGCCACCTCGAAAACTCTCTGAATAGAATTCAAAACACATACGGCCCAAATGGAATTTGATTTGTTGTGTATGTTAATGACAGATTGATCATTTTTAGAAGCTCTGCCATGGGATTCGAACCCTGACCAGAACCCTGACCTCGTGATTATGGACGCACGGGTCAGGGTTCGAATCCCATGGCAGATCTTCTAAAAATTAATTTAATTTGTTCTGATATAAATCAGTTGCCACACAGTTTATTGTACAGGAGTCCTCTGAATAGGCTACTAAAGAAGCGTGATTGTTATTCCGTTATTAACTGCATGTAAAAAAAAATAACCAAGAAAATTTTATTCATATTGGCTACAATTTGGAAAAAATACATATATTTCAAGAAATAGTGTAAACAAAAACATTTAAAAAGAAGCAAATACCATTAATCTAATATCAGTTACTGTCAAATTAACCAAATGAAATATACAATGATGCATATTACTTAGTCAAAATGGTACATATTGTGAAAACATCAATATGTTCTATTTACCTCAACTTTCAAAGAACATTTACTGCTTAAACTATAATTAACAGCTTTAGCTAATATTCAATGAAATTATGATAATCTAGATTTTGGTTTAAATATTGACTGAACATTGGCAACCTACACTGAGTCAGACTTTTGTATTCCGAGGCAGACTATTGAAAAATTCTGGACCAAAAGTTATTACTACTATTTTTAGATAGTTTAGTCCTAAATATAGGTAAAGATAAATTTATATTATTACTCCTAGTATTACAAGAATGCTCTCTCAATTTGAACACTGAACTAGAACCAATTGTTTTAAAGATCAGTAGCAAAGTTAAGTATTTGTGTATTAAAGATAATTCAAAACTATTCCTCGATTTTTGTGTGTATGTTCATCATTCACCACCATGGACCTTGGATCACGTGTTGGACTCGTGATCGACAGTTATTGACCTCCCGGATAAGAGATCATGGCTCATATGACCGATCTGTGGGTAATAATGTGACCTTACACGCACTCACACACCCAACTCCCCTCCCTCGAGAGTTGAAGTAACACCTCGCAGCGAAGCGATACTGAAATTAATTCAGCCCTGGGCGGGAGTCGAACCAGGAACGCCGTAGTGGCAGGCGATAACTCTAACCACAGCGCCACGAGGTGTGTGTGTGTGTGTGTGTGTATGTATGTATGTATGTATGTGTGTGTGTGTGTGTGTGTGTGTGTGTGTGTGTGTGTGTGTGTGTGTGTGTGTGTGTGTGTGTGTGTGTGTGTGTGTGTGTGTGTGTGTGTACGTGCGTGTGCGTGTGCATGCGTGTGCGTGCGTGTGTGTGTGTGTGTGTGTGTGTGTGTGTGTGTGTGTGTGTGTGTGTGTGTGTGTGTGTGTGTGTGTGTGTGTGTGTGTGTGTGTGTGTGTGTGTGTGTGTGTGTGTGTGTGTGTGTGTGTGTGTGTGTGTGTGTGTGTGTGTGTGTGTGTGTGTGTGTGTGTGCGTATATGTGTTTATCGAGAGAATAGGAAAAGATGAATTAAAATATTTAGAAAGCTAACAGTGACAATAGTATTGCTGACAATGTACTAAAGCTATTTCTTATCCCTACTTGTAAGAGTTTGTTGGGCAAAGGCGCAGGGTTGAGATCGAGTTCAAAAGTTATTTTAAACTTTTTAATCTCTTTTCCTACTCGTAGATGTCTTTAGAACATCCGTGATCATCCTCAGAGAGGAAGAATGTTGACAGAGAAAACATTATTTGAAGACGAGGTCTTTATTATTGATTGCACAGCGTTGCGTTCGTCTGGTCTTTTTTCTTCAAATACTTGAAAAATTCATCTTTCCTGGAAGATATCTGACATATTTTTCAGTTGATAAGTCTTTCATTACTAATATCCCCCGTTTTATTCTTCTTTGGTCTGGTAATTCTTTTGCTTTCTTACTTTTAACCATTTCTATTACTTTACATTCTTTTCATTCAAATTATTTTCTTATCATTGGTTCTATTTACACATCTTATGTAGATTTTCCTCTAAGAATCTATTATCCTTATCTTTTAGTTTCCTCGTGATTTTGGCATCATCAGTAGATAGACTGTTGTAATTAGATGCTCCATTCATAAGAATCTATTATCCTTATCTTTTAATTTCCTCGTGATTTTGGCATCGTCAGCAGATAGTCTGTTGTAACTAGATGTTCCATTCATAAAAATCTATTATCCTTATCTTTTAATTTCCTCATGATTTTGGCATCATCAGCAGATAGTCTGTTGTAACTAGATGTTCCATTCATAAAAATCTATTATCCTTATATTCTAATTTCCTCATGAGTTTGGCATCGTCAGCAGATAGTCTGTTGTAACTAGATGTTCCATTCATAAGAATCTATCATCCTTATCTTTTAATTTCCTCATGATTTTGACATCATCAGCAGATACACTGTTGTAACTAGATGTTCCATTCACAAGAATCTATTATCCTTATCTTTTAATTTCCTCGTGATTTTGGCATCGTCAGCAGATAGACCGCTGTAACTAGATGCTCCATTCATAAGAATCTATTATCCTTATATTTTAGTTTCCTCATGATTTTGGCATTGTCAGCAGATAGACTGTTGTAACTAGATACTCCATTCATAAGAATCTATTATCCTTATCTTTTAATTTCCTCGTGATTTTGGCATTGTCAGCAGATAGACTGTTGTAACTAGATGCTCCATTTTTAAGAATCTATTATCCTTATATTTTAGTTTCCTCGTGATTTTGGCATCATCAGCAGATAGTCTGGTGTAACTAGATGCTCCATTTATAAGAATCTATTATCCTTATATTTTAGTATCCTCGTGATTTTGGCATTGTCAGCAGATAGACTGTTGCAACTAAATGCTCCATTCTTAAGAATCTATTATCCTTATTTTTTAATTTCCTCGTGATTTTGGCATCGTCAGCAGATAGACCGTTGTAGCTAAATGTTCCATTTATAAGAATGTATTATCCTTCTATTTTAGTTTCCTCATGATTTTGGCACCATCAGCAGATAGATTGTTGTAACTAGTTTCCCCATCCATCATGTCATTAACTGAGATCATGAACATTACTGGGGCCAACACCGATTCCTGAGAGACCTCATTAGTTACACTAGTCCCCTCCAGTATGACATCGTCATCATCAATTACTTTCGGAAAGTACTTTGCTTCCTAAAAAGAGTTCCTTTGTCTTCCTTTATGTTCAAATTTCTATGTTTATATACTGTGAGACATCATATCCATGTAAATCCAGTCCATCCAACTATTTCTTTATTATAGCACATCTATAGGTATTAAGCTTAGGTATTCTGTGAGGAATTAATTACAAATCCTTGGCTAATAAAAAGATGGAAGTTAAATTGCGAACAGAAATGGGAAAAAGAATCATCAACCCACTCCTAACCAGTGGAAAGTGAAAAACCTCTGGTATGACAAAACCCTGTCAGTTGTGATAAGCCGCTGGGATTTGTAGGCCGACGTCGGGTCACCTCCGCGCCTGGCTAGGGCTGTCGGGAATCAGCGCAGCAAACGCGCAACGGGCACCAGAACTCGAAATCACGACCCTCTGGCCATGAGCTCAAGACAGTATCCACTGGGCCACCAAGTAAATCAAGAAGGCAGTAAAATGGAAGTTCAGTCATGAGATGGTAGAAAGGACGCTAAGATCTAGGAAAGAGATTTGAAATATAAAGACAGGCTAAAAGGCAAAGAATAGAAGTCGAAAAAATGGGGAGTTTTAATGAGAAAGTCTTGAGAAATTTGAATTAATCACACACTTATAGCCGAAGCCATACAAGACAATAGGTTCTTGTGAAAGTTACAACCTTGTCTGATGAAGATCTTGCTGAATGAATAGAAGAAGAGAGCGATAAAGAATATTGTTGAGCTAATCTACGAGTTCTTCTCAACGAGCAAAACAAAAAATGTATTCTAAAGTCTTCCATTACGCACATAAATGTCTTCTACTTAAGCCCATCCCCACAGTAAATCCTCCATTAACCAAAACCACTTATCATTAGCCAGAAAAGATAACCTAAAGTTCACCATAGTTCCCGAAGAGGTTAGGTAAGATAAATATTCATTACAATGCGCCCCTCGGTGGGTTGGTGGTATAATTGGACGCATGGTTGGTGGTATAATTGGACGCGTGATGGTCTCATTTACGCTTAGCTGGGAGTTCGAATCCCGCACTTTTACCTGCCTCAAAAGCACAAGCGCACATGGTGAAGGTTATGGCTTCGGCCGTAGCTACTTGCCTCCTAGCGTAAGCCCTTTACCTTCTTTTTCTTCCTCTGCCGAGTAAGATCGTCTTGTATTCGCCAGATTAATATCTTTGAAGGATGTCTTTGTAGCTAAGGATTTGACGTCTGTGGGGTAATAGAACCCATAAGGGCGCCACAAAGGGGAGACACGAATTGATAACTAGTTGAAGTTAATGAATGCATAGCGATACTTAGTGGTGAAGTGAATATCTCCAGAAGGCTAAACAACAGCAATGCATAAGCATAGGGTATATACGAAAAACCCCTTGAGGTCGCCTAGAGCAGTGGTTCTCAACCTATGGTTTAATGAGCCCTTGTGGGCCACAGTAGTTCACAAATAGCATGAACCGAAAGCTAGCGATAGTTTGTGGATTAGCTAGGCTTCTACTTACTTGTGATAGTATTTATAGGGAGCTAAACAACAGCAAGACATAAGATCGGGGTACATAAGGAAAAAGGTTGAGAACCCCTGCCCTAGAGACTCACCAGGTCAACACGAAAACAGGAAAGAGTTTGTACAAAAGCTGACGTGGAGGACGTTGGCCAATAGAGGAAGAAGAAGTTCAAGGAAAGAAAGAAAAAAAGGAGAAGAGGGAGAAAATACAAAGAAAATGGTCACGGGCAAAGACGTAGGAAAATGTAAAAGGAGAAAACAAGAAGAGAAAAGAGGAGGAAGAATGTAAAGGAGAAACTGTAAAGATACTTTGTGCAAAGGAAATCATCATCAGGAAAGTTGTTGAAAGAAGTAAGGAGAGGCCAGGCCAGGCATAAAGACGCACTGGATTCTTCGGGGCCTTGGGTAAAGTGGCCTTTTATGCTTAAAAAGAAACAAGTTTTCCGCTGTTGGCGCAATATTACACCTCGTTTGTAGCATCTAAGTGGCCGTAAGAAATGAATTCATGTGTTCACACACACACACACACACACACACACACACACACACACACACACACACACACATACACACACACACAAACAAACAAACATATACACACACATGCACACTCATGAACATACAGACTTACATAAACACGCACAGAAGAACATAGAGAGGACCACACGAGAATAATTTTCATTATATATATTACAATTAGGTTAAACTGCCTATCTATATAAGGCTTCATACTTATATACCGGAGGTAATCAACTAAGACATGCATCCATTATCCATCCATAACACATATTCATCAACAAGTTGTTCCCTCCGCCCACATTCCAGCCAGGTAAAACTAGATAAATAACTTGATAGGTAAAACATGATATGTAAAACTGAATTACATAGAATATGCATGCAAGTATTCATGCAAACACACACACACACACGCACACACACATACACACACACACACACACACACACACACACACAAACACACATATATGTATATATATATATATATATATATACATATATATATATATATATATATATATATATATATATAGATAGGAGGGTGGTAAAGAAACACACAAGTCAGAGATGAGTTTATTTCTCTAACGTTTCGGCTATTTACACCTTCTTCAGAGAGACTAAGTAGTACAAGGGGGTTACAAGATTATATATCGTCCGGAGGACGTCTCCTAGTTAATGGCCTGGTGGACGACCGGGCCGCTGACGATTGATCCGTGGATGGTTGGTCCGCTGACGATTGATCCGCGGACGATTGATCCTTGGACGATTGATTCTTGGACGATTGATCCGCTCTATGTTCCGCCTCCTCATTTTCCTTTGGCCAGTCGTGTACTGCTAATTCCGCCCCTATTTTAGCAGTACACGACTGGCCAAAGGAAAATGAGGAGGCGGAACATAGAGCGGATCAATCGTCCGCGGATCAATCGTCAGCGGACCAACCATCCACGGATCAATCGTCAGCGGCCCGGTCGTCCACCAGGCCATTAACTAGGAGACGTCCTCCGGACGATATATAATCTTGTAACCCCCTTGTACTACTTAGTCTCTCTGAAGAAGGTGTAAATAGCCGAAACGTTAGAGAAATAAACTCATCTCTGACTTGTGTGTTTCTTTACCACCCTCCTATCTTCATCTGTCCAGATGGATAATACATATATATATATATGTATATATATACATATATATATATATATATATATATGTTTGTATATATATATATACATATATATATATATATATATATATATATATATATATTCTTTGTATATATACGCAGAAGATTTTCTCTCAAGTATTTTTGATTGAAATTTATCGCAAGATTATTATTGCAGAGTTTTATCTACTTTTTCTCTTTCTCTGGGAGCTTTTTTTTTTTTCTTCCACAGGAAGTTGTCGTATAATGTCTTCATATGACATTGTTTTCTACATTACTTTTGGCATAGCTACCTTAGTAAAATACTGGCCAAAACATGGTATTAGTGGGACCCCCATCTTCTTAGATACATTAGTGAAACAAAGAGACATAGGCACTTACAACACTTCTGTATACACAAAATCATATAATTCAAGACATTGCCTAAATGGGAATAGGGAATAGCGGTTGTCAAACCACCATCATTCAGCTCACAAGAAAATATTAAAAACAGACATTCCAGTAGAAAACACAGAAGCGTTGGCAACAAATCAAGACCATAGAAGACTGTCTATCCTCGAAGCCCTCTTCATAAAAGAATCATCACCGAATCTAAAGACACAAACCACAGATCTAGAGGCCCTTCCTAGTGTAAGGAGACTACGCTTCCAGGATGATGGAGCGAGACTGATGACGTCACACAACAGCCGACCAATTAGTAAGCAGCACAGTAAGGTAGCCCCAGCCCGGTCCACTAGCCAATCAGAAGCCTCAAAGCGGAGTATCGGCCCACCAATAACAGTATATATATAACCAAAAATCAATCAGATATTCAAAATCTAGCCACTGATGAACCACTAAGAAGTGTGAAAATGTGTTCTGGCCAGTATTTTATTTAGGTAGCCATGCCCAAAGTAAAGTACAAAAAAAAATGTTATGTGGAGACATTATACGACAACTTCGGTGGAACGTTGGAATAAAAAATTCTCTCAGAGATAGAGAAAAAAAATACTCTGCAATAACAATATTGTCATATATATATATATATATATATTGCTGGTAACCACTAAGGAAATCGGAAGAAAACAGTAATTCCCAAGCGCGTACGAGTAATTAACATCTTCCCCTGAAGATGTTAATTACACGAAACCGCTTGGGAATTACGGTGTTCTTCCGATTTCCTTAGTGGTTACCAGCAAAATTTGTGGATCACGTGTTGTTAATAGTGATCTTTCTGCATATATATATATATATATATATATATATGTGTGTGTGTGTGTGTGTGTGTGTGTGTGTGTGTGTGTGTGTGTGTGTGTGTGTGTGTGTGTGTGTGTGTGTGTGTGTGTGTGTGTGTGTGTGTGTGTGTGTGTGTGTGTGTGTGTGTGTGTGTGTGTGTGTGTGTGTGTGTATGTGTGTGTGTGTGTGTGTGTGTGTGTGTGTGTGTGTGTGTGTGTGTGTGTGTGTGTGTGTGTGTGTGTGTGTGTGTGTGTGTGTGTGTGTGTGTGTGTGTGTGTGTGTGTGTGTGTGTGTGCATGTGTGTGTGTGTGTGTGTGTGTGTGTGTGTGTATGTACAGTATAGACATACATATGTTATGTATACATATATATATATATATATATATATATATATATTATACACATTATATACTCACAGAAAAACACCCGTATTTTTACCAGAAACCATCCATCACTTTTACTGCTACGTGCTCAGCCACCTGTGTT
>NC_134778.1:5993088-5998088 GCF_046742065.1 Oratosquilla oratoria
ATATATATATATATATATATATATATATATATATGTATGTATGTATATATACGCATGTCAGGGTGAGGTCCGCTGAGGTAAATAAAATCGTCTGGTAGTAACCAGAAAAAAATATATGAACTAGCAAAGTCCCCCCCTAGACAAAACCACTCTCCCTTCACTGACAACCTACACGGAGTAAACGCGATATTTATGTCCTCCATTTTTTTAGGGAAGAGAGAGAGAGAGAGAGAGAGAGAGAGAGAGAGAGAGAGAGAGAGAGAGAGAGAGAGAGAGAGAGAGAGAGAGAGAGAGAGAGAGAGAGAGAGAGAGAGAGAGAGAGAAGAGAGAGAGAGAGAGAGAGAGAGAGAGAGAGAGAGAGAGAGAGAGAGAGAGAGAGAGAGAGAGAGAGAGAGAGAGAGAGAGAGCGAGAGAGAGAGAGAGAGAGAGAGAGAGAGAGAGAGAGAGAGAGAGAGAGAGAGAGAGAGAGAGAGAGAGAGAGAGAGAGAGAGAGAGAGAGGAGCGAGAGAGAGAGAGAGAGAGAGAGAGGAGAGAGAGAGAGAGAGGAGAGAGAGAGAGAGAGAGAGAGAGAGAGAGAGAGAGAGAGAGAGAGAGAGAGTGAGAGAGAGAGAGAGAGAGAGAGAGAGAGAGAGAGAGAGAGAGAGAGAGAGAGAGAGAGAGAGAGGAGAGAGACGTGAGAGAGAGAGAGAGAGAGAGAGAGAGAGAGAGAGAGAGAGAGAGAGAGAGAGAGAGAGAGAGAGAGAGAGAGAGAGAGAGAGAGAGAGAGAGAGAGAGAGAGAGAGAGAGAGAGAGAGAGAGAGAGAGAGAGAGAGAGAGAGAGAGAGAGAGAGAGAGAGAGAGATAAAACTGAAAAACAAGAAAAATAGAATTCGGTGTTCACCCACCTCAGAGCCCCCGAAGAACGACCCAGGGAGCTTAAGTCTTTGGTCTTTGTTCTTCGATGCACTTACCAGATCCTGCCGCGGACCTAATTGGGAGCTATAGGTTCCGGGTGGCAAGTTGGCAGGTGCGACAAAGTGGAGGAAGAAATGGAGGTGACACTGGGAGGGACGAGGAGGTCAAGTAAGACTGATAGGAGGAGAGAATGGCCACAAAGGGGGAGACCTATCGGAAGAAGAAAGGGGAGAAGGAGGAGGAAGAGTGGACATGAAGGAGGGAGGAGGACCCAGAGGAGACTGGAGGATGGGTTAGGTGGATGTGAAGGATTTTATGATTAAAGTCGATATTCTTGGGGGAAAGAAAATGAAACAGAAAATGAGGAGAAAGAAAGGGAACATAACATAAGAACATAAGAATGAAGGAGACTGTAATAGACCATAAGACCTACACTAGGCAACTCCGTATCCATCACCACCTGTCATCCCCATCCATAAAGTTGTCTAATCGTTTCTTAAAACAACTGATAGTTTCAGCGCTTACTATATGGTTACTAAGTTTATTCCATTCGCCGACCACCCTATTAGTAAACCAATTATTGCCTATTTCCTTTTTAAATCTAAATTTGTCCAGTTTATAACCATTACTGCGAGTCTTGCCTTGTTGTTTTAATATGATGACCTTGTTTGCATCACCCTTGTTAAAGCCTTTGATCCACTTGAACACCTCTATTAGATCACCCCGCACTCTACGGAAGAGGAGAAAAATGAGGGAGAGAGGAATAGAAAATGAGGGAGAAAAGTTGGACAACGAAGGAATAGGAGAGAGGTGGGACTCGAACCGAAGGAAAGATACATGGACGGAAATGATGCAAAGCTAAAGAAAATCTGGAAGGAAGAGAAAGACGAGAAGGAGAACTCGGTGAAATCAAAGGAGAAATAAGGAAAGAGATAAATGGGAAACTAGAAAACAGGAAGAGGGTAGGAGAAGGAAGATATGTTAAACAACTTAAAAAAGATTTAGATATTTTGTCGCTGAAGAGTTGCAACACCAGTGTATCATTGGCAGTGGTTAGGAGAAGGAAGGAATGTTAACAACTTAAAAAAGATTTAGATATTTTGTCGCCGAAGAATTGTAATACCAGTGTATCATTGGCAGTGATTTCATTGGACAAATCACTTTCAATACACCGTCGTATTGTTGAATATTTGACAAAATGGCATTTGCATGTGCCCTTATAAAAGAGAATTGCTCTGGGCTCACCTACTGAAATATAAAGTAATATGGTTCATATCATTGTCAAGATGAGTATAGGAGTTAGGACTAATAAACTATACAGTCGCCTTAAAATCATATGAAAATGGAAATCAAATAGGAAAATATAAATATATATTTAACAATACGTGTCAAAAAGACCTTAGGGAAGAGAAAATTGCATAAGAAATTTTTCATAAAGATGCTAAATGAAAAGTTTCATAGACAAAGAAAAAAATTGAGAAAATAATGTTATTGTCAGTTTTGTTGTTTTGGTACTGTGTATGACGTTTGTTTTGTATGACTGTTTATTACCCAAACTGAAGAAGAACCCACCAGGTCCAAACTCAGAGAATTAGCTTGAACCCAGTAAGATAACTTTATTACCACAGTAACATAAACTACATATGTATCCTCCTTAACTCATGGAGAGACTGATGTTAATTTTCACCTTCCTTGTTCAATTCACAGTGATGAGGAAAATTTGAGACTGTATTCACGAAACCCATTCCCTGTGCACCTCCTCACAAAGTCAATTTTCTAAACTGCCTCACGGTATTGTGTTTCCATGTCGTTCCTGCACATTTCTTTCATTTACTGCCATCGTGAAGTCGAAGTTATTACGGTATGATCCAGAGTTGATATCCTTTCGAAGCACTGCAAGTTTCCTCTGATCCTCGATGCTTTCCTTTGCCTCTTTCTCTATGATTTGCGTCGAATGTGTTCCATTTACTCTGGCGAATGATTATTTAATTCAATTAGAATGGAAACCTTAGCAGTAAAGGGTGGTCTGTGATAATTTAATAACATTCTTGTTTCATGTCTATGGCTCGGACATGACGGAACTGGTGAATGAGAGTTTAACCAAATACATACGCGCACACACACACACACACACACACACACACACACACACACACACACACACACACACACACACACACACACACACACACACACACACACACACACACACACACACACACACACACACACACACACACACACACACACACACACACACACACACACACACACACAAACACACATAAACACGCACAGCTTACAAACTCGTACACATAAGTGAATGTGTCGAATATGAATATTGTGAATAGTGTAAACCATATATATAATGAAGTGTATATTACATGTGACAAATATAGTGAATATATATATATGTATATGTATACGCATATATAGATATACATGATATTTACTGTATATATCACATGCAATATACACTTGATTTTAGGTTATATGTATAGTATCATCAGTACAGATCAATATATACAACATATATTTGACATATATGTGTGTATGTGCTTGCATGAGCGTGCGTTCGTGCGTGTGTGCGTACGTGCGTGCGTGTGTGTGTGTGTATGTGTGTGTGTGTGTGTGTGTGTGTGTGTGTGTGTGTGTGTGTGTGTGTGTGTGTGTGTGTGTGTGTGTGTGTGTGTGTGTGTGTGTGTGTGTGTGTGTGTGTGTGTGTGTGTGTGTGTGTGTGTGTGTGTGTGTGTGTGTGTGTGTGTGTGTGTGTGCGTGTGTCTATGTGCCTATGTGTCTGTGTGTCTGTGTGTCTATGTTGGTGTGTATCTGTGTGTTTATGTGTTTTTATAGGTAATAGAAGTGCCGTCCCATTTGGTGATTTCTAGGATGCCTAGGCTTTCTGGATGTGTGACGACTTAACGTTGCTATATTGGCTACATTGGCTTGTTTTGATAGACTTTTTACCAGAATGGGCATTTTCATATACCACTACACTCAGTACGAAAAGTAAACCAAGAGTGAACAAAACATTACGAAGCTATTGACAAGAATGCATTGGTGAAATATACTGTACACTTGGGTATTATACATTTAAACCTGACATAAAGCAACACTAACTCTCATGTTTACATTGTTCAACTGTTATTTACCATTTTACTTTCTTACATTTTAATATACACACTTAACAATTTTTCAGATTTGCAAGTAAAATTGAGTCACAATAGTGAGGTGCAGAGGTTGTATCGTACGCCAAAGGTTAACCCGATGATCCTGCAGTGGTCATCTAATGCTGTCAACATTCCTCTTTCTATTCAAATTGACAACAACAACAATACAATAAACATTCCTCTATACATTCACATTGACAACAACAACAACAACACAACTTAGGTGATATTAAGTTCTTGCGGAGCAACGACAAATGTATAAGTCCGTATTTGATAAGTTTCTCTTTATACCAAGTCACTGTTTTTACTTATATTCTTTCGAATTCCCTATTCATTTCCTGTGTTTAACTAAGCTTGTCAAAGTTTACGTGCGTAGGGTTAGCCTTATCTGCATCCTGTATGCCTGGTCACTCAATCTGTTCTCCCTCTCTATTCCAACCCCCTTCCCTCTCTTCCTGTATCTCCCCCAATCTGGTCTGTTGGACTCAACATGTATTTGTTGCAGCGCTTTTCAACACCGCCAACATCCCCCCTAACTCTCTCTCTCTCTCTCTCTCTCGCTATATATATATATATATATATATATTAAATATATATATATATATATATATATATATATATATATATATATATGCAACAGTAATCACATAAAACACGTGAATAAAGATTTTTGCTTGTAACCACGAGGAAATTAAAGATCGGAATACTGAACGTTTTCGTCTATTAAGACATTTTCAAAGTACATAGTGTCACAATAAAGAATAACTTAAATATAATAATATAGAAAACAGGAGAGGTCACACAACGTAAATACGAAAGGATTATCTTACAAAGAAACAAAAATATAAAAACAATAAATAAAATGGGTGACAATTGAAACAGGTGAAAAAATGTCACACAGCATAAACCATAAGGATGACAAATGACAAGGTGAAA
>NC_134778.1:6005588-6015588 GCF_046742065.1 Oratosquilla oratoria
GAGAAAAAGAGGACTAAGAAGGAGGAGGAAGAGGAGGAGAGTGGGGAGGAAGAGGAGGAGGAGAAGAAGAAGAAGGAGTACGAGGAGGAGAAGGAGGAGGAGTAGAAGAAGAAAGTATTGGTTTTCATTCTGCAAAATTATTCCACGAAGAAAAAAATTCTTGCAGGTCAAGAAAATATTTTGGTGCTTCTTTTGATGCCGCCCAAGTCATCTTATTCCCGAAGAAAACTCATTGGTGATAAATAAGGAGTATCTTGAAATAGTCTTCAAGAAAATTTGTTCCGTATGTTTTATTTTATTCTGTTTCTATTTCTTCTATGTTGTTATTTACCTATTATTGTATCTTATTTTATATTTCTATCATTATTATTTGTGTATCTTTTTCTTGTTTCATTCATTATCTCACTTATTAATGTATTCATCTATTGCATTTATCTTTAGTAATGTCCCCTTTGGGGGCCAAAGAGAACAGGATGCCTAGTCCTATCCTTCGTCACCCTTTTTTTTTTTTTTTTTAACGACACAAGTGGGAACACTTGGTAACATTGTTATTTTCTCCCCTACTCAAAGGGAACATTAAAAAAATAATAAGAATAAAAAAATAGAACAATTAAAAAGCAAAAGGATGAGTGGGTCTGGGAGTTTTCCAACCAAAACGCTAAGGTTTGGGTCTTTTGATATACTATTACTTTGTTTTCTGTGTATTGTTACATATCATTAGTCACTCACAATTTTAGTTGACAGGCCCTGTTGCCTCCACTCACCCATTTAGTTAGTTCCATTTCGTACAATATTTTGTATCAGTATGCCTCCTAACCCTACGTCAGACGTATCAGTACAAAGAATAAACTCTTTATCATAATTAGGAAACATGGAGAACTAGTAAGTTTATCTTTCAACTTGTCCAAATTTTGTTGTTGTGCAGGTCCCCAAATGAACTTGAGTCTTTTCTTAACAAAGGACTTAATGGATTAGCTATGTCTGCATAACCCTTATTAAACTCCCTATAATACCCGGTCAATCTTAAGGAGCTTCTAACTTTTTTTTTACATTGTTTGGAACTGGGTAGTTCTTTACTGCTTCTACCTTTGAATTCGCTGTACTAAGTCCATGTCTGTATATCTTATATCCCAAATAAATTACATTGTCCTGCGAAAACTTATATTTTTCAAGTTGCACTTTCAACCCGGCTTCAACTAGTCTTGAGAATGTCAAATTTAAATTCTTAAAGTGCTTAGTTGCTGTTTGGGAAACTATTAAAATATCATCTAGAAACACAGTGGCAGTGTTTCCTAACAACGTATCTAGTACTGTATCCATTGATCTCATATAAGGTAATGGACTATTGCATAACCCGAATGGTATTCGTTTGAACGCATAGAGTCCCGTTGTTGTAGAAAATGCTGTTATAAGCCCGTGAATTTTTGTGTAACTCAATTTACCAGAACGCAGATTTGATATCTATAGTGCTAAAATACCGATTCTCGGTTTCCAAACTACGAAGTACTGTATATCTGCTATTATCGGTAACGATAGTCTATCAGGTATTGTCTGTTTATTCAATATCCTATAGTCAATAACTGGACGCAAGGTACCATCCGATCTCGCCACCAGAGCCAAAAGGAAGTTCTATTTACTTTGACTGAGTTCTATGACATCCTGCGACAACAATTCAACGATCAGTTTATCTACAATGGCTAGCTTGGAATGTGGTAAGCTGTAGGGATGTATATAAATATGTTGAGTCCCTGGTTTTAATTTGATCTGATGTTTTAAAACAGTTGTTTTGCCCATGGCGTCTCCCGGCAAAACAATTGCTTTATTGTGTTTCACAAGCAATGCAATCAAGCTTACTTCTAGATCTGGACAACAAGTAGGCTCTAGTTGATTCTTATATCTCACAAATCTGTTTCTTCCTGAACTGTACAGATTCCACCTCCTCAGTACTCTCATTTAAAATCTTAATGGATCTTGGGCACACTTGAAGAAATTATCCCTTTGTACCTATTCTTAATGTTATGTCGTTATTCAAAGTAGTAATTACTAATATTTCTACCTTATTCTTGTGTGTCTTATAAATTCCTGACTCTAACTTTAAACCTTTAATTCTGCGATGGTTAAAATTTCGGAGTCTACATTGATTACTTTCAAATGCACTTCTACTTTGATAGTTGCTCTAGAGTTAAATAATGTGAACTTTATTACACCACCTTCCACAATTAGCAAAACTTTATTTGGAGTTGATGAATTCTGATTAATTTTTGGGGTTTCTTGAACACCCGAGTTGGGTTCACTGTTTGTGATTTTTCTTGTTTATGTTTTATCTGTTCTTTAATAGACCGCTCTGCTCTGCTACCATCCAATCTAACATTATTATCTTCCCTATCTATCTCAATAGGTTCTCTTATCGCAGATGCTGGTTCTAAGTCTGGTTGGTTTAAAAATGGGATTAACTGTGATTTCACTAAGATTCCTAACTCAGAAGGACATATGATTATGCCCTCTTTTCTCATAGCTGCAAATCCTACCAATAAATGTCCTGAAAAAAATCCTTCTACAACTATCACTGGAATGCGCATGTGCTCATTTCTATATTAAATAACATCCAACTCAGTCTTACCTAATATCTTTAACTGGCTCCCTGTTACTCCTTGCAATGAGTAACGAATTTTGTTCCAAGAATTTCACTACCGGTTTCATTTGGTTTAAAAATTTGCTAGTTATAACACTGACTACAGATCCCGTATTGATAAATATTTGAATAGGTCTATTAAAAAATCTACCTGCAAATGTTGGGTCCTACAGAAATCCTTCCAATTGCTATAGTCGATTTCCAATTGTCTTTTGGTTTGTTGTTTTCTTTCACATCACTATTCCTAACACAAGACTGTCTAGTTGTTGTTCTAGGGCTAGCTCTGTAGTGTTCTTTCATTATATGTCTGGGGTCTTTCATTTTGTTTCTGGCTGAATACGAAAAATTGGCATTGCTCTACAATTCTGTGTTCTATGTCCTACTCTTTTGTGATACAAATTGAAAGGTGGGTTTTTACAATGATACTCACCTTGACCCTCATATTTGCAGTTCCTACAAATAGTCTCATAATAATACTCTTGTGGTTTATGCGCCCAGTGATTACAAATAAACACTCAAATCTAGCATTCCTTTTAGTGCTTCTAACTCTATGTTCAGATCCTTTGTTTCTCTAATCACTCCTAGAGATCCTAGTTTCTTTCTGCTGTTGCATTCCTGTTGTCATGACTTATAGACTAATTGATTTACTTTCTACATAACCTTGAAGAAGAAAATCTAACTCCTTTAAGTCCATTGTTTCTTTAAGCTACCTGTATAGCTTATATGCAATCATCTCATCACAGTTGTGTACCCATAGTGCAAATGTTATTAACTTAGTAACCTAGGAAATTTTTGACTTGTCACTAGATCTACTTTATGTTTCATTCAAATCCTTCAACGTAGCAATTATGTCCTCGAACCATCTGTCTAATTTTGCAAAATATTCTGTGTTTTTTTATGATATTAAACAATGACCTGATAGGATGCTGATCACACTTTGTCTTAAAATAGTAAAAAAAAAAAAAAAAAAAAAAAAAAGAGACTTCTTGTAAACTTCATAGTACCTGTTGCTTCCAATCAACCATTTAGTTAGTTCCATTTAGTATGATATTTGCATTTATATTCTAGATTCAATTCCATTTAGTATTATCTTTTCCTTCTGATATAATCTTCAGTCTAGGGTGAATAAGATATATATTTTTTTATTTTCTTTCTTCCGTTAATTCTTATACAGAGTGCTTCTCTGAGTTATACTCAAGGAATCTTCCGAGAACTCGTATGTTATGTCCTAGGTGAGCTTTGCAGTAATGTAGTGATTTCTTTAGTCCGATGATCTTTAATTTTATATCTAAGATCCTCCCTCGCAGGTTCATTAGCTATACCTCCCTTAGATATAGTCAAAACCCCTTGTAGCAAAAGTCCTACAATTGTAGAAGATCTCATACATCCTGATTTTTTTCCCTATGTGCAGTAACAAGATCCTAATCAGTGTCCTTAGACGAAAATATATCTAATATATTTATCTATCTACATAAATCTTGTCACCTTCAAGGTTTGTCAAAGCTCAACAATCGGACTCTACTTTAAAACACTTCCATAAATTAACAGAAGATTCTAAGGGTTATATAGACAATTTCCCTGGATTCTATTACCAACAAGGTATTCTCTTGAGATGTACAGTCTCCTTTACGTTTAAATTCTAACACTTGAGCAGAGATTCACCAAGTAGTTATACCTTAGTCAGTTAGATCCTAAATCATCGAAATAGCTCATAATGGTTAACGCGGTTTGTAAGACCTATAACAAAATTTTAGAACATTTTTTTGGCCTAATCTAAAAAAGAACATTAAAAAATATGTTCAAACCTGCCATGTTTGTCAGTTCGCTGGCAACCCTAATAAAAATCCCTGAAGCCGCTTTATCCTCCATCCATGTGCCAGCAAACCCTTTTGACAAAACTATCATAGACATGGTGGGGCCATTACCATAAACAAAAAAGGGAAATCAATACATTTTGATTATAATGTGTCCACTTACGAGATTTCCCGAAGCTTTCCCCATCAAAAAAAATGGATTAAAAAACCATTGCTAACAATCTAATTTTTTTTTGCTTTACTCGAGTAGGTTTGCCTAAAGAAATCCAATCTAATAGAGGGACCAGTTTCACAAGTGAACTCTTTACCAATACACTAAAAGAATTAGAAATAAAACAAACTTTCTTAACAGCTTATCAACCTGAGTCACAAATAGCCCTCGGGCGTTCCAATCAAACTCTTGAAGCAATACTACGTAAATTTTGTAACATCAGATAATCTGATTAGGATGAGGGATTACCTCTCAGCCTATTTGCCATTAGAGAAACCACTCAAGAGTTACTAGGATATTCTCCCTTTGAACTCTTATATGCTTGGCAAGTGAGAGGGCCTCTTGAAGTTGATGTTGATGGCTTAGAATTAAAATGCATTGTGGTTGTTCAAATGTATCTCTAATCACTGGGACCCATTCAGTATTGTACAAATACTTTCCCGCGTTTGTATACTTCTGATTGTACCATCATAGTGGCGATGGATTGAACGCAAAATTTCATGTATGTGTATGTAACTCGAGCATACAAATATATAAGAAAATTTGCGCTCAGCTTATATCTCTCTTGATAGCGTAATTGGTAAGTTACTACGGCACTTGTCATATAATTGCTGAGTTCGAGTCCTCGGTAGTATCGCATTTCAATTTCTGCATGTCGGCCTCCATTCGGTCTCCCGATGTTGATGGCTTAGAATTAAAGTGCATTGTGGTTGTTAAAATGTACAGTATATCTAATCACTGGGACCCATTCAGTGTTGTACAAATACTTTCCCGCGTTTGTATACTTCTAATTGTACCATCACAGTGGAGATGGGTCGAACGCAAAATTGCATGTATGTGTATGTAACTCGAGCATACAATTTTATAAGAAAAGTTGCGCTCAGCTTATATCTATCTTGATAGCGTAATTGGTAAGTTACTACGGCACTTGTCATGTGATTGCTGAGCTCGAGTCCTCGGCAGTACCGCATTTCAATATCTGCATGTCGGCTTCCATTTGGTCTCCCGATGTTGATGGCTTAGAATTAAAGTGCATTGTGGTCGTTGAAATGTATTTGCAATCACTGGGACCCATCTATATATATATATATATATATATATATATATATATATATATATATATATAAATATATATATGTGTGTGTATGTATATATATATATGTATATATATCCATATGTATATAATATATATATGTATATATATATATGTATATGATATATATATATATATATAAATATATATATGTGTGTGTATGTATATATATATATATGTATATATATATATATGTATATATATATCTGTATATAGATATATATGTCTATATATCTATCAATCTATATATATATATATATATATATATATATAGATCTATATATTGGAAAATGTTTTTTATTGCAGATTATTTCTCACAAGATATATATAAATATATATATATATATATATATATCTCTTTTTTTTTCTTAGAATAAAATTGGTTTTCGTTAATGACTTAACGGCTTCAGTAAGTTCTAATAAGTTTTATTTGCACATGTGATTAAACTCAAGAGCATTGATATAAGTTTTCCTTTCTTTGAGGTATCTCAAAAAAATCCTTAATGGAAGACTTACCCAAATCAAAGAAAATTAATGCCTGATTTGTATTAAACGCTTTAAGTTAAAGAAATACATCTTGGTCATTATGGTGCACTCAAAATAATTTTGCAAATTTTATGAAAACAGATATGAAGCCTTTTTTATGATCATCATAACATTAATGGTGATTTAGCTGAAGCTGGGGAGTGCTAAATCAGAATTATAGTCATTACGTTGATTGGCTCCAGCGTTGTGATTTATAAGCATGACATACCACCAGTGCACATATTAAAGCTGTATTACGGTTATTAACCTGTTATTATCTGTATTACATTAGGGTTGTTGCAGTGATTGTTTTTTCCTCGTTGATGATTAGTTCTCAATGACGAGTGTTCTTAATATTTTTATGATATAAAAAGTAAAGGTTCGTTTTTATACATTTCTGATAAGATCGTGTGATAAGCCAAAGGCTGCGACATCTATTTATTAATCTACTTATTGGTTGATTGGTTGATTCATTTATTTATTTATTTATCTGTTTAATGTTCTTCACCCAGCCAATTGTTCCATCTTATCCTTAACCTTTCCTGTTCCCAAATATTTGGTCCACCTTCTCCTTAACCTTTCCTAGTATTCAGTGACCCACTTCCCCTTTCCCTAAGTCCCAATCTCCCTTCCTCCCTCCCCGTAGGGACGTATGGACGTAGGGAGGGAGGAGGGGAGCACTGAATACTAGGAAAGGTTAAGGAGAAGGTGGACCAAATGTCTGGGAACAGGAAAGGTTAAGGATAAGATGGAATAATTGGCTGGGTGAATGACATAACTCATAACTGAGGAATAAAATGAAAAAAATAAGAATGGTGAGCAATTATCTACTGATGGTGGACAATTATGGATATTTTCAAATTTTGTTGGCAATGAATATTAAAGGAATTAGGTGGGGTGAGATACTGAACAGGCCCCTATTTTGTTCATTTGTGTTGGTTTCTTATATGATGGCTGCTTCCAAACATTTTCTTCGGATTTTGTCAGGCTCATGTACCAGAAGTTCTGTATTCTCCCAGTCCATCAGGTGGTTGCTACTGCTCCTATGTGCAACACCCGCGTTAGTGGTGATATCATGGCTGTTTAATTAAGAAATTTTATACCCAAATGGGTCGTACACTACTCATGCATATGCCTAGAGAATGTATCTACGTGCCCAAGCTTGGGTACGCTGACATTGCGTCATCTCAGATACCATAGCATTTCGTAATTGAAAATATTTATATTTTTGTTATGTTTATAGTATCTACAACAACAAAATGACATGCAGATTAACTATGATATATATTCGTGTGTAGTTATGAATATGAATGATGTGAGAATGTTAATAACTACAATGTAAATGTAAATGTAAATGTTATGGTAATCAAAAAGCTATTTACAGAACCTGTGCGATGTGTACGTACGTATGTTTGCCTATGTGCGTGTACGTATATTTCTAAATATGGAATGCATTTGTATATATACGACTTTACGTTGGCCTAGGTTTCTGAATATCCATTTTCTAAACGTCTGTAAAATCGTTCTTAAACCGGTTCGAACCCAGATCATTCAGCCTCCTTCTTGGCTCACACTGCATAAGTTCACCCAACGCTTGCTCCCCTCACCCTAACCCCTAACAATCCGTCAAACCCTTCAAACCAAGTTGCTTTTCCAGGAGAGCATAACGTTATCTGGAGTTGAAGTCACCAATCACGACATTGGATGAAGTCTAGGAAGACGAACGCGTATGTAAGGGCGAAGGAAAGAGGGGGAGGTGGGGTCTGCCTCACACACTCATCACACACCTTGATGTGTGGTGGGGAAGCACTCCTCATCACCAGATAAATACCAGCTATTCCGGTAGGAGGCACAGTTGACTTGCACCTCCTAATTCCTGCGCGCCATTATTGTCCATTGAATTTAATGTATTGTTCCGAGGAGATTATTCCCAGCGTTGCTATTGGTCGAGTGAACATGAATGTAATACGTCGTGCTCTACTGAACAATTTGAAAGTTCATTCATCGTGGCTACTGTGATGAATGCAGGTTTAGATCAGTTGTGTTTAATTTTTTTCCAGATGGATTCATGAACTATCTCTCTCTCTCTCTCTCTCTCTCTCTCTCTCTCTCTCTCTCTCTATCTATCTATCTATCTATCTATCTATCTATCTATCTATCTATCTATCTACCTATCTATCTACCTATCTATCTATATCTATCTATCTATCTACCTCTATCTCTCTCTCTCTCTCTCTCTCTCTCTCTCTCTCTCTCTCTCTCTCTCTCTCTCTCTCTCTCTAATCCATAGCAATATAAAATGAAAAGCCTTCTAGTGAAAGGCTTTCTCAGATTCCTCATTTACTCAAAACGTGGAACGTCACTGTAGTCTTTAACAATTCACGCATATTCAAGAAATTGATTATTAAGAATTCTCCAAAAAATTCATATGGTTGCATATACAAGGTTCAGTGTAAAGATTGTGGGAATTGTTATATAGGGCAAACAGGTAAAGATCTCTCAACTACAATAAAGTAAAATATATATGGTGTCAGAACAGGACAAGACTCTAATACTTTATTAGTGCACATGGGGGATTATAATCATTGTATAGACTGGACTAAGGCATCTTCAGTTTTATCATGTAATCTTATTGTTAACAGGAACATTATTGAAATTAGTCTTATCAAACAAACTGATTCAATCAATTTGAATATAGGTAATGGTATGTATAAATTAGATAATTACATGATTGAGAAAAATTTTAAACAATTCGGTATAGGAGATTTTAGTTATTCCCAAGAGAGGCCAATATATATATATATATACATATATATATATATGTGTGTGTGTGTGTGTGTGTGTATGTGTGTGTGTGTGTGTGTGTGTGTGTGTGTGTGTGTGTGTGTGTGTGTGCGTGCGTGCGTGTGCGTGTGCGCGTGCGTGTGTGCGTGTGTGCGTGCGCGTGTGCGCGTGCGCGTGCGCGTGTGCGTGTGCGTGTGTGTGTGTGTGTGTGTGTGTGTGTGTGTGTGTGTGTGTGTGTGTGTGTGTGTGTCACTCTCCTGCCCGTTTGTTTTATTCAAGTATTTGTAGCCCTCACACTCAACAACGGTAGGATCTACCTCGATGAGGCCACTAGGAGTAGTGTCTGCCTAAGTGACAGTCTTTTGGCTTCCGCCAGGCCATTTTATTCAGCTGAGGGAAAATCCCAAACTCAAAAATAAAAGTACAGCTCCGAACTGAGCGACAATTTGTTCGTCTATATATTAATTCATATTCCTTTTTATTTACTTAGGTTATATATTTTTATAGTTTTTATATTTTATGTTTTTTTTTTTTATGTTTTTTTTTTCTATTCTTATATATTTTTTCTTTATATTTCTATTTTTTTGGTTAGTGGAATGAGGACGTAGGCGAAGAGTGATGCGAATGGGACGAGAATTTGTTCATTTATGTATCACCTTATCAATTTAGATATACATATATTTTTTCTGTTTTTCCTTTTTTGTGTATATTTTCTTCTTTTTTATTTTCTAATTTTTTTGTATTTGCTGTATTTTTCTTTTTTGTGTCTTTTTTCTTCTTCTTTTTTCTTTTTTGTGTTTTTTCTTTTTACTCTTTTTTTGTTTTGTTTTGTTTTTTGTTTTTCTTGGTTGACAGGAACAGTATTGTAGACTGGCAATCCCTTTTTGTCTATTTTTCCTGTTTTTATTATATATATTTTTGTGTTTCTTACTTATTTATTT
>NC_134778.1:6028088-6048088 GCF_046742065.1 Oratosquilla oratoria
TATATAAATATATATATGTATATATATTTCTGTATGTATATATATATATATATCCAGGCACATTTAAAGACCGTAATATAGCTATAAACAGAACATGTTGATCATAATAAGTACATAGGGTAATAATCATTGACATAACTCATTATGTAAAGAAAAAAACTAATATATACAACTAAGAACATATTGATCATGATAAGTACTTGAAAATAATAATCATTTACATATGTAAAAAAAAAAATTAATGGCACCTAAGGTATCATGCAGGTAATAAACATATTAGAAATAGTTATAATAAAATTCTATGAAAATAGTAATGAAAATTGATAATAATACTGATACATTAATAATACTAATATTGATCACTTAACTTAAGAAAAAAGATAGTACAAATAAATTTGACTAGATTTATAATAACTGGCTTCACATAAAAGTTTTACATATATCAAAATAAACATAAAGAAAAAAATAGCATTGGAAGTAACTCCATGATATATATAAGAAATATAAAAAGAAATAAAGACTTGAATTCTGGTTACAAACTGAAAACTGAAAAAAGCTGATCCTTCAGTACGTTTGACGGGATGTACTTTTATGGCACATTAGTAGTGTGACAAAAGCTGTTTTTCAAATAAGGAGTGAGAATGATTTGGCAGCATCCTGAGCTGTTTCTGGAGCGGTTATGTACTACTGAATGAAAATTGGATCTTAGGTTCCAAATGTTACATAAATTGTTTAATTTCTTATTATTGACATAGTAACCAAGCGGCATCATACCCACTTTTACAAACTAATCAGGGCAGTAGACAGGATGCAGGGATGACCCGTCATCCAGGAGGTGCCAAGATAAGAGGGAGGGAGGAGGGTGGAGGGGAGTGGAATATATAGGAAATGGAATGGGTGGGAGTGGTTTCTATGCCTTTTTCTTTTTTGCAACCCCCCCATGTAGGGGGAAAAGCCTTTGGTATATGTATGTATGTATGCATCAGCTAAATGGCTCTTGCAAGCCATGTCTGATATAAATCTTGTGATTTTATTTTGTGACACCTGCAGTCTAGACTGGTATCTTTTAGATGCAGTCCACTGCACTATGAGCTACAAGCATAATCTAAATGGATTTGAATGAGCACAGACACTAGCAGTTTCTTTATCTTTAAATCAACATTCTGTGCAGTTTTTTTTTTTTTTTGAGCATTTAGTGTGTACTTACCAAAAGACAAAGTTTGGTGTGTGTATATATATATATATATATATATATATATATATGTATATATACATACATATGTATATATATATATATACATATACATATATATATATGTACATATATATATACATATATATATATGTATATACAGTATATATATATATATATATATATATATATATACATGTATGTATATACAGTATATATATATATATATATATATGTATATACAGTATATATATATATATGTACATATATATATGTATGCATGTATGTACATATCTATATATCGGAGTAGTGTAGACGCCAGACTGAAATAAAATGTTTATTTGCCCTTGAATTGAGTCTGGTGTTTACACTACTCCGATATGGATCCCAAACTCCAGATCTAAACGTACATATATATGTATATAATTATATATGTACATATTGTTCCTCGAATCCATTAGACAGGAAAGTTTTTTGGTTCTTCCTTTTCTTGCTAGCGATCGAGGAAGATTCGAATCGTCTGTACGGTATCTTTAGATCGGGGTAGTGATTGAAGATGGCGTTGATTGAAGAAGAAAGTTCAATCGTGGTGGATAAATCATTGGTGTGAATTGTAGTTAACACATTTGTAAATCACAACTAACACCACACTCGGACGAAAGAAAACGGTGAGTTAGCAAAACTATATATTTCGATTACTAACTGCAAACCTCCTAAAAAAAAAAGTCCAAAAGACTATAAACTAACCGAGCAAGGGGATCTGCCCCACATCTCTCATAACTCTTACTTCCCTCCATTTCATTCTTTTCTTCCACTAAACCACCACATCCCCCCCTCCCTCCCTCTCCCCCATCTTATCTATCCTACCCTCTAACTAAAAAAAAAAAAACCCTCCTCAGTAGCACAAAGGGGAAGGAGGATGCTATCTTAGATAGCAACCACTTACAAAGGGAAGAGAACTGGGAAAAGAATAAAGGTCACTATCCCCACCCTTATGTGACCTGAGGATATATATATATATATATATATATGTATATATATATATATATATATATATATATATATATATATATATATACATATATATATATATATATATATATATATATATATATATATATATATATATGCGCAAGTAACCACTAGGAAAAGTAAACTAACGAAACAGAGCGCTTCCGTATAATTACATCTTTGTATCTGCACTGAAGATATAATTATACGAAAGCGCTCTGCTTCGTTAGTTTACTTTTCCTAGTGGTTACTTACGCATTTGTGAACACACGTTCCTAGTGTTTTTATTGCATGTATATATCACAGTGTTAAGATCACTAAAAGAAATGGATTGCTTTGATGGAAGAGATATGATTTAAGATGGGAGAGCTTTAAGAGGTCATGGAAGTAGATTAAGAATGCTCACATTTCTAAAGGATATGTGGCAAGTCCTTCCTTACTTAGTTATTGTATACATTTATTGTATATGTATCTCCCTTACTGTATATGTAATATTTCTTTGTTATACATGAGTACTTATTATCAACATATATTTATTGTAAATGTTTTGTATAATTGTGTATAGGGAAACTTATATAATTTAATGACTACATAGGCTTACTTACACAAAACATTTATAATAAATATATATTGATATTAAGTACTCATGTATAATAAAGAAGTATTACATACACAATAAAGGAGATACATATACAATAGATATATACAATAACTAAGTGAGGTAGGACTTGCCACAGACGTGAAGAAATACAGTTTTCCATGTAAATGTGGAATAGCTTAGAAAGTGATATAGCCCAAGCTCAAACAATATACGAGTTCAAATCAATAAACATAGCCACAGATGCAAATTAATCCAGACATATCACCACACAGAAGACAACAAACACATAATCTTAAATTTCCTTTATCTAACATTGCCTCGAAAATTACATATTATTTCTTCCAGTAGTGAATTGAGGGTAAGTACGTAAGCAGTCAGATTTTACTTATTTGTACATGAAAAATATGTGAATAAGATTTCGTTACCTAATAATTACAATTTAGTAGGACCGAGCAACATAAAATTTTCTCCTAATTTGTTTATGATCTGTTGCTATGGAGACGTTTTCCAAGCAGAGGAACGAAACCCATGTTTGATCTTTGACATCACCGAATATCTTTTCATAATTTATATTTCCTTCATATTTGTAGTAATTCTTTTACCGTCTACCGTTTTAGCTTATGTTATCTACCCTATGCAAAGGATTTGTGTTGGTGTTATAGAATTAACAGGCGGCAGATAGAATTATATTTTCGTAAGAGCAACTAAAAATCGACTAGGGAGGTCATCATATTATATAGATAGATACGAAGAAATTTTATAAATTATATCTTAATAAGTTTATATGATAAAACAAATGTAGACATGTAAACGAAAAAAAAAAATGTTTTAAATAAAAGTCGACATTACCGAATCTAGAAGACACGTTTTCTATGATGAACAATTGGACGGTACGTGCTCTCTCATATGCGATCCTGCAACATAGGAATGTCGCCTTTAAAACAAATATATACAAGGTTTCTATAATCGTTTTGGCACCTCACTCGATATGAATAACCCTCACTAGTGGTAATGATTTAATTTGTCCCCCTCACACACACGCACACACGCACACACTACCCATAGATCGGTCATATATGAGCTCTGAGCTCTCTTTCGGGAGGGTAAAAGATGTCGATCATGAGTCCAGCACGTGACCCAAGATCAAGGTGAATAACACACACACACACACACACATCAATGCTCCATTAATGATTTGGTGTTTCTCTCATAACACGAATAAATATTCACAGGAATCTTTACATAATTATATCCTAGTCCTTGGTTCGATTCTTAACGTGTATTGATGAATGACAATTGATCAAAAGTCTTTCGTAGTTTCATCATGATCGTTTCTCTGAAACATCCAACTGTTAAAGCGACCCCCTCCAGTGATCTTCCCCCCAAATATACATTAATTTGCTCATTTGTTTATTTAATGACCTATTCATTCACTTATTTATCTATTAATTTGTTTATATAGTTATTCATATATCTAATTACATGTAAGAACATAAGAACATAAGAAATAAAGGAGACTGCAAAAGACCATAAGGCCTACACTAGGCAGCTCCGTATCCATCACCACCTGTCATCCCCATCCATAAAGTTGTCTAATCGTTTTTTAAAACAACTGATAGTTTCAGCGCTTACTACATGGTTACTATGTGGGAGAGAAGAAGGGATTACCCGTCATCCAGGAGGTGCCAAGATCAGAGGAAGGGAAGAGGGTGGAGGGGAGTGGAGTATGATAGGGATGGAATGGGTGGGAGTGGTTTCTATGTCTTTGTTTTTTTGACTACCTCCCTTATAAGGAAAAAAAACTTTGGTAAATGTACGTAGTTTTCAAGGGATTTGTTTACTTAAATGACATCTTTTGATTCAAGATGACCATGTTTTAATGCAAATTGTACATACATACATACTCGTACATACATACATACATACATACATACATATACCAAGGCTTTTTCCCCCTTACAAGGGAGGTAGCCAAAAAGGAAAAGGCATAAAATCATTCCCACCCATTCCATCCCTGAATACACTCCACAGCCCCTCCACCCTCCCTCTTATCTTAGCACCTCCTGGATGACGGGTCATCCCTCCACCTTGTCCACTGCCCTGGGTCAGAAGCAGTGTCGCCAGGCACAGCACATCCACAGCAAGGCCGCTTCATTAAATCGGCGACCCCCCTCTCCGTCCCCCCATGCATAAAAGGAGAAGACGGGGAGAAATCCCTTCGGGCTGCGTCAAGTTTTGCTCACACATCCTACCTCACCCCCCATCCCCCCGCCCATTCCACCTCATGCATCACAACATCATCCATACACAACCATTCTCCATTCACCCCTGTCTTCTGTCCTCTCCCGTCCTTCTTCAATAGACATTCCACAATGCAAATTGTAAAGTAGTTAAAAATCCAAACACGACTATAAAGAAAAATACCTCTACTAATAATCCTTTAACATACAAACGTTGCCCCCATTTAGACGAAATTATCATAGATAAAAAAATATTGCAAAATGTTCAAGAATTTAATCTATATATAATCATGTACTGAGAGGCAGAATCAGTTAATAAAAATAACTTAAGATTATCTTGGTGAAACTTTACTATGATAATGTGGTTTAGTTAACTAACGTTAAACTGTATCATATACTGATAACAAGTTATAATGAGCTAAAAGAAATACGACATGAGACCATTTGGTTCATAATGAGTAGAGTTCTCCCCAGCTAAAAAATAAGAAATAGATAAGAAATATTAGATAAATAGATAAATTGGGAAACAATTTAACAAATGATTAAACAAATGGATAGAAAATAAGTTAATAGATAAAGTTAATTTAGCATTATATAATTTCATGTTGCTAAATATTTCAATTTCTTATTCACAAGCTATCAACACAAGATGTTACTGTCTCTATCTACTGCGTTGGGGGCGTGCTGATCTCGCATTAGCTTATTGTGGGTTCGAATTCCGCACTTCTACACGATTCCCAGAAGTGACTTTATAACCTGTCCCAACACTGCAAGATGACGGCTTCGGCCACAGGTAATCAGCGCCTCCTAGCGTGGGTTCCTCAACACTTTCAGGTCTATTGATTTACAGAACCTTCCCTTCCTTAAACCATATCCAAACTCTGTCCCTTCCCCCACTAAACCTTCTTCATCCGGTCCTTATTCTTCTGTCCCCTCCACTACTCGCCCCTTCAAGTGCCACTCGACCTGACTTCCCCTCCCCCCCCCCACTCACCCTCAGTAGCTGCCTCCCCGTTACTCACCTCTCGTCGACAACCTTCTCCTCGAGAGAATTCCACCACTTTGTTTCCCCCAAACTAGACCTCCAATTCGGCATCAGTCTCAGGGGGTTTAAAGGATTCGATTTCCTATGTTAAATTAGTCTTATACATACATACATATATATACATATATATATATATATATATATATATATGTATATATATATATATATACATATATATACATATATATATATATAGACATATATATTAGTGTGTGTGTGTGTGTGTGTGTGTGTGTGTGTGTGTGTGTGTGTGTGTGTGTGTGTGTGTGTGTGTGTGTGTGTGTGTGTGTGTGTGTGTGTGTGTGTGTGTGTGCGTGCGTGTGTGTGTGTGTGTGTGTGTGTGTGTGTGTGTGTGTGTGTGTGTGCGTGTGTGTGTGTGTGTGTGTGTGTGTATGTGTGTGTGTGTGTGCGTGTGTGTGTGTGTGTGTGTGTGTGTGTGTGTTTATATATACATATATATGTATAAATATATATATATATATATATATATATATATATATGTATATATATTTATGTATGTATGTATGTATGTATGTATATTAGGGTTATGTTGGTATTATAAAAAAAAATACTGACGTTATGCTCTCACCAGGACTTTTTCAGAGTACCTATACTCACAGAAATTTTAACACATAATATATCATCCAAAGATTGTCACATTCCTTCGCTGTCGACCTCACTCCTCCCACCCCTCCGTTTAGCTTCGTGAAGTACCAAGGAGCTTACCGTTCGCGCTAAATCAATAAACTCATCTCGAATTGGCACGAACGATGAGCTGCTTGGTACTTCGCATATGTTTTGCTCTGTACATTATATTCATTTACACTTTATGGGCCTTCAACTCAACACCTGGGCCGGTGAAGCTTCCATTTCAGCCGTAACGGTCTGACACCATGACTGACTGACAGTCGGACTGACCGACGGGATGACAATGACCCTCGTGTGAACAGTATGACCTCAACTGAGTTAAATAGACACTTATTGACCTCGTTCTAACCTACATATGACCTAATGACCTGAGATCCTTCCTGTTCTGATGTTGTTACACAGTATATCAATATTCACCCTCAGAACATCATCCAACAATTCACAAACTGATGTATTGATTAACGTCACGGGCTGCAACACTGTCTTACAGAGTTAACGTCTCAGGCCGCTTCCACATGAGCGTTTCTGTAAGCGCGTTCGGGTGCGCCGCGTTTTAACTTTCAATGGAGTTCAATGGGACCTTTCACACGACGCGTTTTGCGGTCCCATTGAACTCCATTGAAAGTTAAAACGCGGCGCACCCGAACGCGCGTACGGAAACGTTCGTGTGAAAGCGGCCTTACTCATGGCTTGAAAGGATCTCACTAATACAGCAAGCCGGTACTGCCTCCCTCTCCATCTCCTTTCCCTTCTTCCTTTACCTTTCTCTAAAGCCATGGCTTCCCCCAACTCCCCATCGTCTCTCATTACCTGAACCCTACACGAAACAGACCTCCGTTGACGACGGCTCTCTGTAACTCAAAGTGCCTTACTCCTTGTCCTCGCCACCTCGCCACCCGTGTATGGATAGAGGTAACACAAATAGTATTACTCTCATCCTCATCCTCATCTATTACTCTCATCCTCATCCTCGTCCTCGTCCTCGTCCTCGTCCTCAACAACTACGTCAACCTCAATCATCTCCTCTTATTGCTCTTCTTTTTCTTCACCCTCTTTTTTTCTCTCTTCCTTCTCTTCCTCTTCCATTATCTCCTATACCTTCTCCATCTCTTCCTAGTGTTCCTTCTTATTTGTAATTCATGGTCCTGACCCTTCACATGACAACGATGCGAAATTGCCAATAAGTAAAGAAGCGCTGGTGAACTACAGTACCTAACAACAACAACAACATCTCACCCCACCCCACTCCCTAATTACCCTTCATCTCACCAACCTTCCCTTCATTTCCCGCTTTCCTCTTCCCTTCCCTCTATCCACGTTCCTCCTCTCTTCCTGAACCCTTCCCTTTTCATGGAATTCACTCATTTCCCTTATGTCCAGACGGTCCGGTCTTGTCTAGTATGAACCGGTTTGGTCTGCTCTGTATCACCGGCCTCCAAACTTGGATCGTTTCCTTCTGTTGATAAGGAAATATTTGTCGTTTTCTTTCTTGTTTCTTTCATTTCTTCCAACATTCCTCCTATTCCTCTTTCTTCTTTATCACAATCCATCTTACCTTGATCCTTCTTTTTCTTTTTCTTTTCTTTCCTCTATCTTGCATTTTTCTTTTTGTCTTCCCTCTTTTTTTCCTTCTTCTTCTTCTTCTTCTTCTTCTTCTTCTTCTTCTTCTTCTTCTTCTTCTTCTTCTTCTTCTTCTTCTTCTTCTTCTTCTTCTTCTTCTTCCTCTTCTTCTTCTTCTTCTTCTTCTTCTTCTTCTTCTTCTTCTTCTTCTTCTTCTTCTTCTTCTTCTTCTTCTTCTTCTTCTTCTTCTTCTTCTTCTTCTTCTTCTTCTTCTTTTCTTCTTCTTCTTCTTCTTCTTCTTCTTCTTCTTCTTCTTCTTATTCTTCTTCTTCTTCTTCTTCTTCTTCTTCTTCTTCTTCTCCTTCTTCTTCTTCTTCTTCTTTTTCTTCTTCTTCTTCTTCTTCTTCTTCTTCTTCTTCTTCAACCAATTTCCGATCCTGTTCTTTATCTTCTTTCTTCATTTCTCATCTACCACCATTTTCTATTTCATCTCCTTTTCCCCCTCCCTTCTTTCCTCCTTCCTTATTCCCTTCCCTCCTCTTTTCCCTCCTCCCTTCTTCCTCCATTTCACCCTTCCTTCCCTCTTCCCTTCCCCCCTTTCGTCTATCCTACCTTCTTTCTGCTATTCCCTTTGACCCATACATCAATTATCTAGTCAGCGTGTACTATGGTAACTTCTCCCTAATCCCTTACCATAATAACATAGCAAGACTTAACCAACATTCTTGAGATAAGTCAACGTGTGTGTGTGTGTGTGTGTGTGTGTGTGTGTGTGTGTGTGTGTGTGTGTGTGTGTGTGTGTGTGTGTGTGTGTGTGTGTGTGTGTGTGTGTGTGAAAGTATATGTGCATCTGCATGTGTATGTGCATGTGTATGTGCATACGTATATGTATGTGTGTGTGCATGTGTATGTGTATGTGTATGTGAATGTGTATGTGTATGTGTATGTGTATGTGCATGTGTATGTGCATATGTATGTGAATGTGTATGTGTATATGTATGTGTATGTGTATGTGTAGCGCATGTGTATGTGTATGTGTATGTGTATGGGCATGTGTATGTGTATGTGTATGTGTATGTGTATGTGAATGTGTATATGTATGTGTATGTGTATATGTATGTGTATGTGTATGTGTATGTGTATGTGTATGTGTATGTATATGTGTATGTGTACTGTATGTGTATGTGTATGTGTATGTGCATGTGTATGTGTATGTGTATGTGTATGTGTATGTGTATGTGTATATGTATGTGTATGTGTATGTGTATGTGTATGTGTATGTGTATGTGTATGTGTATGTGTATGTGTATGTGTATGTGTATGTGTATGCTCTTGGACTGTTGGAACAGGTAAAAGTCATTGCTGGGAATCGAAGAGGCGTTCGGGATTCGAACCCACAACTAAGCTCAGACGCCACCAGTGGACTAAGGTCCTCCCAAAATGGGAGTATTTGTCCAGTTTCTACTCTCAGGAGCCCACAACTCCCTGAAAAGTCCCTCATCACTCCCTAACTCCCTCTCACATCTTTTAAGCTCATTTCTTCTTCCAGGTAACCTCCTTAATCCATTCCGTTAAGCTTGTTTGGCTTATTTGTATCATAAAGATCATCAGCAGATTCTTCCGTTTATAAATTCCTGGATTGTATCATTAACCACTAATCTTTCATTTTCCAAGGTTCACTCTCTCTCTTTATTTAATTGACAAGTTCATTGACTACTTTTGTCCCTGTTCATAGTTCAAGATATTAAAACAAGGCATAGTAGTTGAAATACGTGTATTTTTATTTAATTTGTAATTTCTGTTTCCTTTCTTGGGATATTGCACCTTCTTCCACTCTGGAATTAAGTCGGATGTTCAATTTCACTCATGTTAATCTTGTAAAATGTCCCTTACCTCACTCATTCAACATGGTTATGTTAGATTCTGCTTAGCATCACGGGGTGACCATCACAGGGGAAATGAGGACGGTTCCTCCTTACGAAAGAGTGCAGTGTTATGTTACTACATAATGGTGAAAGTAGACGTCAGTGAGAGAAAGGAATTATTCATACTCCAAACCTCTCGGGACTGTTTACAGAAGATGTAACGCGAAGTATAGGTGAATAAATCAGCTGCCTTGTCGGCGAAACAATAAAAAGGACATATGAAACATTTTATATCACCAACAATACATTTGCTTACGTATTGTGATTTATACTCTATGGAATACTACTACTAGTATTTATAGATATGCGAGACTTAACAGTATTAATAATATTATATTTCCATAATGCAAGTTCCAGTGGGGAGACAATATTGATAAAGAAAAATGACTTATGGTACGCGAACTCTACAGAAAACGAAGCATCAGGGATTTTAATGTAACATTATGCCCTCTCTTACTTCGAACTCGCTCGCTAATAAATAGTACTCGATTCGTCTTCACACCCGACTTCCGCAACAAGAGGCGAAGCTCTACATTTCTACGTTGTGATGTAGCTTTTCATACCTTTTTATTTTTATTTTTTATGCTACAAAGGATTACAAAGGAGGGGCATGCCAACAGAAGACCTTTTGGTCCATAACTAGGTCGGATGCGGAAAAAATTATAATAATGATAGATAAATAAAAGATAAATAAATAAAATGTATAATGATATGAATAATAATAAATAAAGTAAACAAATGCATATGTATAGTTAAATAATAAACAAACAGATAAATAGTAAATGATAATAGATTGACAGATAACTTTATTTTTTCAATTTTGTTTTATTTTATTCTGATTTGTTATATTTCATTTCATCTTATTTTGTTATATCATACTTATTTGATTGCAAATTAGTCTAGTTTATCTATTCTTATTTTCTTTTATTTTGTGTTTTAATTTTATTTCCTTGTATCTTTGTATTTCTACTTTATCTACTTATTAATCTGTTAGATCATCTATTTATTTATTCATTCATTCTATCTATTCTGTTTATTAATTTTGTCCTATTAACTAAAGTCTCTCTCTCTCTCTCTCTCTCTCTCTCTCTCACACACACACACACACACACACACACACACACACACACACACACACACACACACACACACACACACACACACAGTCTGGGTTGCCAACATGCACATGCTAATCGATATTTGATTGGAAACCTAGTCTGACCTAATCTTACCAATTTCGTCCGTCATCAGGTCAGGTCTACCTGATCCCCTGGGGAGCTAATCAATCTTAGCTTATATTTCCAATCTATTTCTCTGATAAGCAGAACTCATGCAAAGAAAGTCGCACTAACGACATATTTAAGCTCTACTGACTTTTTTTTTTTTTTTTTTTTTGTAAGATTGTTATGGCTGATGAGGAGACTGAGAATATAATTGGGTCTCAACCAGCCATAAATCAGCTCAGGGTCAGACCCTGAATCCTATATTAAATCTCGTCCTCACCAGAACAAACATCGAGAGCGTTGTCATGTTGAAGAGACGAAAAAAAAATAATACAAGAAACTTCTGTTTTAGGAGAAGCAGCCTTATGTCACAAAGGAATAAGTGTCATGGTTGTATCAAAATTAGATTAAAGTAATTAATATTTGAGTTTGACATTTATTTTCTTTATTCTGAATGACTAGAGGCATTTCTTTCCCCTCATGGAGAACTTCTGTACAAAATAATATTTTCAGTTTGTTTAGTGTTGATTGTTATCATAGCCGTAATTCGCAATTCAGTTCGTGTACGTACATGCAAACACACACACACACACACACACACACACACACACACACACACACACACACACACACACACACACACACACACACACACACACACACACACACGTGTGTGTGTGTGTGTGTGTGTGTGTGTGTGTGTGTGTGTGTGTGTGTGTGTGTGTGCATGCATGTATACATTTGTATATACGCACACATGTACACACATACACACACACACATACATGTGTATTGTGTGTGTGTGTGTGTGTGTGTGTGTGTGTGTGTGTGTGTGTGTGTGTGTGTGTGTGTGTGTGTGTGTGTGTGTGTGTGTGTGTGTGTGTGTGTGTGTGTGTGTGTGTGTGTGTGTGTGTGTGTGTGTGTGTGTGTGTGTGTGTGTGTGTGTGTGTGTGTGTGTGTGTGTGTGTGTGTGTGTGTTTATGTGTACGTGTGTGTGTGTTTTTCTGTGTGTGTATGTGCGTGTACTACGAGTATTCAAAATTCCACGATTAACATTAAGGAACTCAAGCCATAATATTTTGTTACAAAAACAAAAGAGAGTGAGAAATAGATAATTCACGAAACGAATTATCGAAAAAAAGATGAAGGAAATTAAATATCTGACACAAAGTAGAGAGTAAAGAAAAGATAGTAATTCCTGCTCAGTATAATCAAATCAGAAAACGAAACGCCTTTGCCTTATACAATGTAGAGATAATCAAAATATCTAGTTGATATTTAGACAGAAATATCTTCATATCTAGGACTTTTCTCCTTAATCATCGTCATTAACAAATAAACAATTAACAAATTAAGAAATTAATACATAAACCTTATATTTTATACACAGGTACAAGAAATAACCATATAAACATTCACACCCATTCGTCTATTTCCTATTTTGTCAACAAATTCGTCTGAGGCAAGAGCGAGTGAGTGAATGAATGAATGAATGAGTGACTGAGTCATACAAGTCACTTAAAACGAGTTTGTTTTTCTTCACAGAGTCCATACGTGACCACAGACAAACGAAAACTCTTTCTCGTTTCTCTTGCCACTCTCTCTCCACAAAACTCCTCTTTCTCTCCCCCACAGGAGGTGGAGTGAGACAAGGAAGGAGACTCTTCCGATGTTTTTCTTTTTTTTTCGTCTGTTTGATGACCCAAAACCGATAGACCACGTTCGCTTGGTGTTGTTTGAGACAATACGAGGCAAATCTATCTCTGTTTGGTTGGCTGTCTTTCTTTCTCTCTCTCTCTCTCTCTCTCTCTCTCTCTCTCTCTCTCTCTCTCTCTCTCTCTCTCTCTCTCTCTCTCTCTCTCTGTCTATCTACCTATCTATATATTTATTTATTTATTTATTTATCTATCTATCTATCTATCTATCTATCTATCTATCTATCTATCTATCTATCTATCTATCTATCTATCTATCTATCTATCTATCTATATATCTATCTATCTATCTATCTATCTATCTATCTATCTATCTATCTATCTATCTATCTATCTATCTATCTATCTATCTATCTATCCGTCTATCTATCTATCTATCTATCTATCTATCTATCTATCTATCTATCTATCTATCTATCTATCTATCTATCTATCTATCTATCTATCTATCTATCTATCTATCCATTTATCTATCTATCCATCTATCTATCTATCAATCTATCTATCTATCTATCTATCTATCTATCTATCTATCTATCTATCTATCTATCTATCTATCTATCTATCTATCTATCTATCTATCTATCTATCTATCTATTTGTCTGTCTGTCTGTCTATCTATCTACCTATCAATCACTCTCTCTTTCTATCTATCTATCTATCTATCTATCTATCTATCTATCTATCTATCTATCTATCTATCTATCTATCTGTCTATCTATCTATCTATCTATCTATCTATCTGTCTGTCTATATGTCTATCTATCTATCTGCCTATCTATCTATCTATCTATCTATCTATCTATCTATCTATCTATCTATCTATCTATCTATCTATCTATCTATCTATCTATCTATCTATCTATCTATCAGTCTATCTATCTATCTATCTATCTATCTATCTATCTATCTATCTATCTATCTATCTATCTATCTATCTATCTATCTATCTATATATCTATCTATCTATCTATCTATATAAATCCTTTAGTCTTGTCAAAAGATCGTTAGAATTTTTCAAATGTGTATTACTGATCGACCCCATTGCTTGTGATAACGGTTTGGCTAGATATTTCGCTAGTCTGTGGTGTATATAAAAAAATCACAAACCTAACGCTCCAATGCGACCCATAACTTCAGGGGTTGGCAGTGCATCCCACAGACTAGCGAAATGTCTAGCCAAACCGTTATCACAGGCAATGGGGTCGATCAGTAATACACATTTGAAAAATTCCAACGATATTTTGACAAGAATAAAGCATTTAGATTTTACGGGAAAAAAGTTAGTAAACTATGATGTTAGGGCGATAGAAGCAGTGAAGAGAGTAATAAAAGATATGAACGATGCTGACCTACCCGTAAGAAAACAAGATTATATAGAATTGATAGATTTATGCGTAAATTTTGGTGCGTTTACTTTTAATGGTGACGAGTATGAACAACACAGAGGTCTCGCTATGGGTAGTCCTTTAAGTGCAGTGATGGCCTCTCTATACGTGGAGTTACTGGAAAAAGAAAACTTTATCAGAAATAATGGTAGAGGATCACACTGGTTTAGATATGTAGACGACGTCCTCGTTATCATCCCCGAAAACACTAACGTAAGTAATAAAGTGAGAAAGCTTAACGTGGTCAACAGCGATATTCAGTTCACCGTAGAAGAGGAACAAAATGGATAATTGCCCTTCCTAGATACATTAATACGACGAGTAGGAAAAACTGTGACTTTCTCAGTATACAGAAAGAAAACAAACAAAGGATTTGGTATATTACTTCTCCACACATGACGATAGGACAAAGACTGGTATAGTAATAGGCTTTTCTCTCAGGGCACTACAAATCTGTTGCAAAGAATACCTAGAAGAAGAATTGATTAGATTATGAAAACCTTTGATAAACTTGGATTCCCAGAGGGAGTGTTGAGGAGAATAAAAAGAAAAACAATAGATATTTATAATCATGGAAAGAAAGAGAGAAATTATAAAAATACAACCAATTTTGTATCAGTACCTGGCTCAGAAACTTCACCAATAATAGACAAATATTTAACAAAAACAGGTATAAAAATAGCTAAAATAACTAACAAGAGAATAGATGATTTGGTAGACTTCCGAAAAGAGAACCAATTCCGAAAACTGCCGTATACAAAATCCCGTGCAATAGTTGCACAATGGCATATTATGGCGAGTCATCAAGGGAATTAGATAAAAGAATTTATGAACATAAAATGACATAAAAGCATCTAGAACATCTTATTCTTTAGTAGTTCATGCGAAAAAGTTTGATCATTTACCAAACTGGAGAGGAGCTGAAGTGCTGCATAAAGGTTTTGATAAGTTCACTTGAAGAATTGTAGAATCAGCAAATATTTCAACTAAGAATTCATCAAACCATCGAGGAGGATTGATCAATTTAGCAAAACAAACTAGTATTTGAATTCTAGAACACGCCGGAAAAACGACCTTTCCCAAGTATCCGACAAGATAATTGTTGAGTACATAAGCTTCAATTTCAGTTTTCCTTACACTCTCAGAAGAAGTTCTACGCGAACGAGACGTTAGTGTGTTTAGGGTTCCGTGCCTTCCTCTGTGTTTATGTTCTCCATCACCCAAATCATATATATATGTGTGTATATATATATATATATATATATATATATATATATATACAGTATATATATATGTATACAGTATATATATATATATATATATATATATATACGTTTACACATATGTACACACACACACACTCCCTCCTCACAATATTCGCTTCCTTTCTCTCTTCCCATTATCTCTCTTTTTTTTTTCTTTCCTTCCCTATTACTCCGCCTCCTTTTCCCCATTCTCTCTCTTTCCCCACAACCCTATTGTCCTTGATGCCGAGTCTCCTCCTCTCGAAGAAGCTCTTCTTCCTCTTTGTCTCTGCCCTTCTCTTTGAAATGGAAATCGCATTCAAAAAACACTTTTCCTCGAGATCCCAGCGGGCTCCTGGCTTTGTATTGTTCTTGCAGCATTTCCAATAGCAATTTGATCGCATTCAGTGGTGGTTTTAGATCTAGTTGTTTCTGATAAAAGTAGAAAAGTATCGTTTTTTTCAGTTATTAGACTGGGTACCTTAAACATTAATGGCACCTGCATGTGCCTGAATTGGGTTTCAGTGATGGTGTGGACCTGTAGGCTGGCGTTCGATTCATAGACCGAAAGCAGAATATCGATTGAGAGAGCTCTAGGCTCGGTGGATGGTTGCTGTCAGTGAATGTTACAAGTCTTGTACAAGGAAAATCTTAAAATTTAACAAATAAAACGAACAATTATTATCTTTTTATACTTGTATGTGTCATATTATTGCATCACATTCAATACATTAGGGACTTCAATACCTCCCTTACAGATCAGAGTCACGTATAATTTCTAAATGAATGTGAACTCATCTCCACTCAAAAAGAGAGTATTGATCACTTTCTTTTTATTCTACCCTTACTTTACTGCTGTTTCTCGTAAATCACTCAGTTAACATTTCTTTGGTTCAGCTTATTCCACGTAGTAATACCCCAAAGTAGAGTAAGCCGTGTATAAGAGTTTCAGACAAGAGGTCATAAAGAAGTGGAGTAATAGACTGGATCAGTTCCAGAGGTTTAAACTTGATGACAATTTTCCTAGTCAGTGATCTCTCACTCTCTCCCAATCTCTCCCAATTTTTCCTCCTAGTCTTTCCTAACAACCTTCCCCCAACCCCCTGTCTTCCCTTCCAGTCTTCCCTTCAGGATCTCATTGATATAAACCGAATGATCTACCCGGGATGCAGACTAGATACCACTAGACTTACTTCGAACGATCTCCCCGGAATGCAGACTAGATACCACTAGACTTACTTCGAGCGATCTCCCTGGAATGTAGACTAGATACCACTTGACTTACTTCGAGCCATCTCCCTGGAATGCAGACTACAGTAGATACCACTAGACTTACTTCGAGCGATCTCCCCAGAATACGGACTAGATACCACTAGACTTACTTCGAACAATCTCCTCGGAATATGAACTAGATACCATTAGACTTACTTCGAGTGGTCTCCCCTGAATGCAGACTAGATACCATTAGACTTACTTTCTCCTGTTCATAAGCCAACGTCGAGATGTTGTATTATTTTTCATCTACCACCAACCCCCTCCTACAGGTAAATTGATCCACGATAAACAGTCCAGTGACACCTGTGTTAGTTTCGATTTCCTTCTTCAGCATCGCAACAAGTTTCTAGCGCTGCAAACACAATTTTATTTTTTTTTCACTTTTTAGGAAGGTTTAGTGTAATGGCACATTTGTAAAATAAGACTTATTGACCCGCTGTCGGAGAATAAGATAAGATGGACAGAAATTCTGTATATTTCGACCACTATCTGCGGTCCTCTTCAGCAGAATGAAGAGGACCACAGATAGTGGTCGAAATATACAGAATTTCTGCCCATCTTATCTTATTCTCCGACAGCGGGTCAATAAGTCTTAGTTTGTCTTTTTTTGTTGAAATCATAAGTGAAATAACTGTCACCTACCACAATAATCCAAGGGCATAGGGCACCTGTCACGGCTTCGGCCGCAGCTACTTGCGTAGGTTCTTCATCTTATTTGAAATGAGTTTTCTATTTCTTGCTTTCTTTCTTCTTCTTCATCCTGCTGACGAAATAGATTACACAAACTTATGCTGAATAAGATTCCTGAGTCCCTAGTTTTATCAGAGACAAATTACATATATATAACATTTCCAAAGATACTATAAGACCACAAGACCAATGTGGAGACTGGATGGATGACCAGATCGCAAAGAAAAGGAAAACTAGTACGTCTATAAAAAAAAAAAAAAAAAAAAAAGCATATGATGACAGAGGCTTTATTAGTACGACGCTTCGATGGTTACAACTTTATTAAGTACAAGCGCCGGCTTTGCCGCCATGGCTTCGCTATGGGCGCTTGGCCTGCGACAGTGCTCGCTTCGCAAGCGGCCAATCAATTGTCTCCGTTGCCATAACGTCAGCGTTCTTGGCCAATCAGCCGTCCCCGTTGCCGTAACGTCACCACTCTCGGCCAATCAGTTGTCCCCGTTGCCGTAACGTCACCACTCTCTCAGCCAATCAGGTTCTCGTGAACTGTTACCAAATCACCGTCACCAGCTAGATCATTTTGCCAAAAACAGACATGCTAATTTTTTTTTTTTTTTTTTTATGGTGTATTTGACGAAGCTCTAGCAAACGTCACGTCGTACTATTAAAGCCTCCGTACTCACTTGATTTTTCTTTTGATAGACTTGTCGGCAGCTGCCGACTACATACAAGTTGGTACGCCCCGTGAGGTGTTTGTCCCAGTGACTCTTCAAAGGTTCCACAGCGTTATGAGTGACATCCTCCGTGGGAAGCCAATTCCGTACGTGGTAGCCACGACCCAACGCTCCCTTCATTGTTCTCCAGACTTTTCAATCCCCTTTTGATATCGCCTCTGAGGTAAAAAGGATAAAGATCCTTCCGTTGTTGAGGCACACACGGCTCCATGGCCATATTGATCGCGCCTCGCCGCTTTCTCGAATGTTCTCTTTCCAGCAGAAGTTTCCATGGCCGCGCTAGGGGTTGTCAAGTGGATATTTCATTTTTTTTTTTTTTTTTTTTTTTTTTTTTTTTTTTTTTTTAATCTGTGGTTTCATGGTTTGTTGTGCCACGAATTGTTTGGCATTAAATGCTACGTTTTATCATATATGGTCATACTTTGTGTGTGTGTGTGTGTGTGTGTGTGTGTGTGTGTGTGTGTGTGTGTGTGTGTGTGTGTGTGTGTGTGTGTGTGTGTGTGTGTGTGTGTGTGTGTGTGTGTGTGTGTGTGTGTGTGTGTGTGTGTGTGTGTGTGTGTGTGTGTGTGTGTGTGTTTATTTGTTTGTCATCACCTTACAAGATTAGTCCTTGTTCTTATATCTTGACTGTTTCTTGGGTGATTTGATTATTAAGACCTTTCATAGAGGATCCCTAGCTATGAATATTAATCATACTTATTCTATTTTTCGAAATAGTTTAACCTAGAGGTGTAATAAATTAATGAATAAATAAATAAATATGTAGGTAAATAAATCAATATATAAGTAAATAAATATATAACCAAACAAATAAACAGATAAATAAATAAATGAATAAATAAATATATGAAGAAAAAATAAATAAGCAAATAGTTGAATAAATACGTAAATAAATGAAGAGATAAATAACTAAATCAATAGATAACTAAATGAATAAATAACTTACTAAATAAATAGATGAACGCAGGAAGGAACTCCCCCCCCCCCAAGAAAGCAAATGTTATACAAACGGTCGTTGAAAGGTTGTCACATAGTAGCATGCATACTTTCAACAAGCCTGCCCTACCTTACCACCGTGGACAATTTTGGTATGTCACGAACTTTGAGCAAACGTTTGGACAATGGTATTGGTATGCTACAACATTCCATCAAGCGTTATTTTTTTTAGAAAATTTTTGGTATGTCACAAACGTTTTACAAACGTTTGGAGAATATTTTTGGTATGTCACAATCTTCCAATTTCCAGTGGGTCATAATTTTAGTGGGTCATACGTACATTCTTGTGGGTCATACATACATTCTAGTGGGTCATACATACATTCTAGTGGGTCATACATACATTCTAGGTCTCGTTGGGTCATTAATTTTATACTGCGAAACAGGAAACGGTAAAGAAGTGTAAATTGAACATATCAATAAAAATTAATATCATTTAAATAATGTATTGGTGTTAATACAATTTAATGTTACACTAACAGTTTACCAGTGTTACAAAAGAAAAAGGTAATTGGA
>NC_134778.1:6058088-6063088 GCF_046742065.1 Oratosquilla oratoria
TTTGTATCGAAAGAGTCCTCATTGCCTAAAGGCACCTATTAGCCAAACGTTGGCTATTGCAATATCGAGTGTCCAAGGCCAGTCGAAATGGACGATCCTGTCTATATAATGTAACAACTGAAACACTTCCTTGGGATTGAGGCGTGTGCGTTTTCCACCCCAAGACCTCAAGGTACTTGTAGTACAAATGTGGCCGTCGGGAAACAGACCAGAGCCACTCATACCGGAAGGTGTCAAGGGAATTTAGTTTATCAATTTCCTCCTGCATCTGCGACGGCCGGGATTATTTGAATTACGTCCCTGCTACTAGCAATTTGTTCCATAGTGTATATACATATATATATATATATATATATATATATATATATATATATATATGTATATATATATATGTATATATATACAGTATATATATATATATATATATGTATATATATATAAATATATATATACACATATATATATAAATATATATATATATAGGTATATCATATATATATATATATGTCTGAAGGTCTGCTTCACCCACGTTATATAGGAAGGCAAGGCCAGCAAGAAGAGCCTTGGAGCTCAAGATAAGGAGAACATAGCTCGGATACATGAGAAAGGAGTGACCATCAGAGGGTTCGTCTGTGATCTTTTCACTAGGGTAGGGTAAGTGGTGCTCTAGGCATTCTGTTGAGGATGTAGACATAGAGTAACCCACCGCAAAGGAGGACTTGGAATATCAGGGTCATGGTGTTCAGTGACAGAGAAAAGTATGAATGTATTCCTTACTGAAACCAAGGAAGCAAAGAACGGGAACATTGCACAAGGCTTGTTTGATTCTTTGGAAATTATTTTCTTTCTCCTTTCCCTATCTAAAATCTACACCTTTATGAGCAAATTTGTGTAGAGGGGCCGCAATGTCCGCAAAGGATTTGACGAAATGCCTGTAGGTAGCGAGCTCTATAAAACTGCAGGTTTCCTCCTCGTTTCTGGGTCTTAGGAAGTTTGGTATGGCCTCTATTTTGTCGTCGTTATTATATATACCGTTTTTGTCCACGTTATGTCCTAGGGATCGTATTTTCTTCTTAAGGAAGGAGCATCTGTTGAGTTGGAGTTTCAGGCATGCCTCGGATATCGTCCTGAGAACATATGTAACCGTCACTAGCCATCACCAACCATGCACGTGATCCACACACATGAGAGATGGTACTCGTCTTTGGCAAGACCCCCAATCTTGCAAACCTCACCAATTTCCCAATCCCAAAACAGCTTGACTCAATGCAATGTAAGACAACAGGACGCCCCGCAGCATCCACAACACGAGATGCCTAATGTCACCAGACAGACTCATTGAAACCTTTCTCATACCTTCCCCAATTACATTACCGTATCTAAACACGCCCACTAACCATACAACTAACCCTTATATAAAAGAACTAACACTCATATCTATACTTGATGAATGACACATCTCCCATACGGCAAAGCACCCCTCGCCTTTATTACGAACAGCTGCGCCGTTGGAGATAGGACTGCCCAGGTCAAGTACCTGGCAGGAGGACCGCCTAGATCAAGGACCTAGTTAGTAGAGGTAGGGAGACCCTCTCCCTTATCTCTTATTGTACATAATATTCGTATCTGAAAATAAATCCAAGCAAGCCCGGAGGAGACTACTCCACCCGGTAAATCACCTTTCATGTAGCAAAACCATTTATTTTGTTACATTTGGTGGCAGCGATGTTCCCACGCCAAATCCGAAGAGACTACGTGAAGGAAATCGTCGCTTTTAGCCACTCAATCCAAGCCTATAGGTCTGCTGTCCGCCGACTACACCCCTTGAATCCGCTGTTCCCACACGAACCGATACTTGATTCAATCCCCCACCCCACGGAATCAAGGTAATTAACCACAAGATTCCATCCAGCTCCGGGCATTGGGAAAGAGGGAAATGTCTGTTGAGGAAGGAAGGGAGAAGACAGAAGATAGGGGTAAGTTGAGAATGGTTGTGTATGGATGATGCTGTGATGCATGGAAGGGAATGGGTGGGGGATGGAGGTTGTGGGAGTGTGTTTGAATGATATTTTGACGCAGCCCGAAGGGATTTCTCCCCGTCTTTTCTTTTTCTGCACGAGGGGGCGGAGAGAGAGGGGGGGGGTCGCCGATTAAATGAAGCGGTCTGTCTCGCTTGCTGTGGATGTGCTGTGCCTTGCTGCATTGTTTCTGACCCGGGGCAGTGGGCGAGATGCAGGGGTGACCCGCCATTCAGGAGAAGGCAAGATAAGAGAGATGGAGTAGAGTGAATGAGAGAGTGGATTATGTGGGGATGGAATGGGTAGGAGTGGATTATATGCCTTTGTTTTTGACTACCTCCCTTATCAGGGGGAAAGGGCCGTTTGCATATGTATATATATATATATATATATATATATATATATATGTATATATATATATACATATATATATATGTATACACACACACACACATATATATATATATATATATATATATGAATATATATATATATGAATATATATATATATATATATATATATATATATATATGTGTGTGTGTGTGTGTGTGTGTGTGTGTGTGTGTGTGTGTGTGTGTGTGTGTGTGTGTGTGTGTGTGTGTGTGTGTGTGTGTGTGCGTGTGTGTGTGTGTGTGTGTGTGTGTGTGTGTGCGTGCGTGTGTGTGTGTGTGTGCGTGTGTGTGTGTGTGTGTGTGTGTGTGTGTGTGTGCGTGCGTGTGTGTGTGTGTGTGTGTGTGTGTGTGTGTGTGTGTGTGTGTGTGTGTGTGTGTGTGTGTGTGTGTGTGTGTGTGTGTGTGTGTGAGTGTGTGTTGTGTGTGTGTGTGTGTGTGTGTGTGTGTGTGTGTGTGTGTGTGTGTGTGTGTGTGTGTGTGTGTGTGTGTGTGTGTGTGTGTGTGTGTGTGTGTGTGTGTGTGTGTGTGTGTGTGTGTGTAGGGTATGGGAGGGGAGCTAGTAGTAGCTAAATCTGATGAACATTCAATTTTGAGAGGAGATTAATCTCCAATCACAAAAGAATCATGAGCGAAGTGATCCATCAATAAAGTCACTGAAATATTGAGTGCATAAAATAAGCAGTCAATACTATATACAACGGTAACCATGTAAAGACAGAAAACTACACGTATGGTTACATCCCAGTCATCAAAAAAGTCGCTTTATTGTCAAGGACAAACCACGAACTCTTCTTCAAAGGTTGGGTAGAGTCTTTGATTGTTTGTTCTTCCTTAGAAGATATTTCCATGTATCGATCGATTAGTTTCAAGATTGACATACTCATGATCCAAGTTGCCGTTATTCAAATTATCTAATATCAACGGTAAATATTGTTACGTTAATGTACATCTATTCAATTCAGTCATTTTATTTACTCGTACTAGTATGCTTCCTCAATCCACACTGTTTTTACATCCCTCTCTTGTCACTCCACAATTCTCCTCCTCTTCACCCAATTCCGAGAGACCGCGCATGCGTAATCCACCCGCTGCGTTAGGTCGACATTTAAACCCCAGCTCGCTTCGGTACAGCTTGCGTCTGCACAGGTACCATCAAAAGTGGCTTGAGTATTTATTTATTCATTTATTAATTGTTTACTTATTTATCTATATAATCATTACCAAGAGTTCTTAGAAGTGGCTTTCTGACATGCAGGACCATGTTATGTAATGCCAAGACTTGTTTATCCTTACAAATAAGGAAACGAAGTAGGTAAACTACACCTGTGTTTTGAAATTTAGGATCTATACGAGGTATTTGTATGTATTGAAACTAGAATACCCTCGTTTGCAACACGATATTTGACATAAATATTATTTAACAGTTCTTTGGGTATTGTACCAAACATCTCCGTTAGAAGACCCGAGAATGAAATTAATTTTAAGTGAAATGCGAGTGGGAAATGTGTCTGACGGGAAGATCAAAATTAGAATGTGTTTAGTTGAGCTGGAGTCTACGGGCGTGGACCTGCGTACTGGTGTCGCATTGTGGGAGAGGCGAAGGCAGAGTTGCTAGCGGGCAGGAAACCAGTACAGACGACACGGGATAGCGTCGTCAGATCGACTAGTGTCACACATGCATTTCTCAACAGAGTGAATAACCTAAATGATAAGCAGAATACAACACACCCGGTCGATATAAATCCATCCGACGCCTAGAAAACAAAAGTAACCGTTGTCAATTAGTTGTGTTTTTGTTCGTAGTAGATGATTTTTTTTTGTTTCGTTTCGTTTTGATGAGGAACAGAACTGCCAGATTGCAGGTTTGCATATATTGGAACTCATAATAAATGACGTAATATTAATTACCAGCTACGACGACAAGCCTACCTGGGAGTCTTTGTAAATTACGAGAAGAAATATTGCAACGTTCGGCGTTGGTTCTCTCATGGAGGATGGCGGGCATTCGTGCAATTGAAGCGTCTGGCGACATTTGACAATTCGTTTCCCCTCGGAGCTAGAGCACGCGGTAGAGAAGGTCTAACAGGTTGTAGCGAGCTAGTCTTTTGTGTGGAGTGACTGGGCGTTCGGTCTCATTCACAACTTCGGTCTTACAACACTCGTGAACGTTGTCTTCGTCATTCGAGAGGTTCTAGATAAAGAAACAGAAATTGACTAAATATAAGACATTCGAGACGGATGAAATAATTCGATGCCCAAACATTATCAGTGATCTGTTAACGAATTTGGTTTGACTAGGTTCGTGTGTGTGACCCCACCCCCTACCTTCCACCCATAACTACTCTTTACCCAATACCTCCTCCATTAGAGTAACGTTAAAGGTGGTGATCGTTCATAAGTTCCTCAAGGATAACAGAAACGTTACAATGTTTACAAGACGTCTTCACATCACCTCGCTGGAACTCCTGATGAAGGCATCGACGAGGAAGATGGCGAGTTAGCCAAGAGGTCTTCGTCTGATACCCTTCCTCCCCCTTCCTCTTCCTCACCCGACATCCCCCGTGGTCTAGAGGACCTCCTACCATCACC
>NC_134778.1:6068088-6080588 GCF_046742065.1 Oratosquilla oratoria
AAAATTAGCTTACTCTCAGTGGTTCCTGGATAAAGCCCTCAGCCAAGCCAGAACTAGCTTTTTCAATCCCCCTTCCACCAAGCCAAAAGAGAGACAAAACCCCCTTGTCATCCCCTTCTCAGAGTCTATTATTCATTCCTCCAAATTTCTTCCCAAAAAAGAAGGTAAATTTAATTCATAATTATCCTAATACCATCAATAAAATAAGTTGTTAATGTTCACCAGAGGTTGAGAGAAGATTATATCCTAGGTGCTTACTCCCTTCCATATGAAAATTGTAACCTTTCATACGTAGGACAGACGGGGAGTGACCTAAGGACAAGATTGAATGAACACAAAAGGTCTATCAAGTATGGTCAAGAAAGTTCAGCCGTGTTCCTACACGTGAACAAATTCAATCACCGGATGGACTGGGGTAAATTCGACCTTATTTATAAATCAGGTTGTGTGTTCAGAGGGAAAATGGTGGAATCCACTTTAATTGAATATTTGCCTACGATGAATATTTCTAAGGGTCAGTGGACCCCAGATGTAATATCAGGATTATTCATCACCATGCAAATTGTCAACTAGTTTCCTCTCCCTCCCCCTGACCCGACCTCATGTCATCCTCAAATCACATGGGGCTTGGGGTAGTGACATCTATTCCTTCCCCAGTTCCCTTCCCTTTGTAAGAGGTGTCTATTTAAGACAGCATCCTCCTTCTACTTTGTACTACTGAAGAGGGTTGCAGTTAGCAATCGAAATATATATTTTCACTTAATAAACTTTCTTTCGTCCGACTGTGGTGTTAGTTGTGATTTACAAATGTGTTACTACATTTCTCACCAGTGATGATATATATATATATATATATATATATATATATATATATATATACATATATATATATATATATATATATATATATATATATATATATATATATATATGAAAAAGGTGGGAAAAGAGAGTAACGGGTCTTGTTCCGAATTTATTCCTGACCGGTTTCGCTTGTAGCTTCTTGAATAGGTAATTTGTAGCTTTGGAATATTTTTTTTCTCTAATACTTTTTGTACTGCCTACTTTCTCTGCCGATTCCCTGATGATATTCACTAAATTCAAATTCTTATCTTCGACGGTGTCTGTTGGTATTTAGACCATCGAATCTATCTTTAATTTCTAACTGATATTTCATCTTATCCTTAACCTTCGCAAGTCTTATTTTCTTTTTTGATACTAGTTTATTTCTCTCAATTCTGAAATTCAATTTAACTGTACAACCTACCATTCTATGGTCACTACCTATGTTCACTTTATTTATGGCCGTAATATTGTTAACGCTCTTGCTCTCATCTCCCAATAAGAAATCTTCGTTCTTTGTTGCTCCATTTGGACTTCTCCAGATCCATTTACGAACTATACGCTTTTGGAAGAAAGTTTCCATTATTTTCGTGTTGTAGCTGTTTGTAAAATTGACTAACATCTCACCTCTGTGATTTCTTTCATCAACTCCAAACTTCCCAATGCACGACTCATCTCCTACCTTCTTCCCTACTTTAGTATTAAAGTCACCTATTACCAACGTGTACTTACTTTTTTCTTGATCCATTAATTGACTTAAATTATCCTAGAAGGACTTATTTTTATCGTCTGAACAGTGAAGTTGGTGCATAAACCTGAGTTATTTTTAGAGTGTATCTTTTGCACAGCCTAATCACAATCCAAGCTACCCTGTCTGATAAACTATTGAATTTGACAACGTTACCAGCATCCTCTCGGTTTATCAAGAATCCTACTCCACTAGCGCTTTCTTTTTTCCTTGCCTCTAAAGTAGAACAGGTGGTGACTATCTTGTAACTATCAGTTTCTCTTCGCTCTTCGGACACCTCTCAGTCCCACGATGTCTCACTTGATGTTGTCTAGTTCTTCTAGTAAACTCTCCAGCCTATGGTCTTCTGAGAGGGTTTTTATGTTGTAAGTATAGATCATATATATATATATATATATATATATATATATATATATATATATATATATATATATATATATATATGTGTGTGTATGTATGCATATATATATACATATATAAAGTTATATGTAAATGCATATGTATATATATATATGTATGTATATATGTATATATATTTATATATGTATATATATATATATATACATATATACATATATATTATGGATTAGGTGTTTATTAACAATATAGCCAGCAAGCGAGTGAGTTGCATCAGTTCGCTCTCCACCTTAGTTTATAAACAATGGTCGGGGGGTCGAAGAATTTGCTTACTCAGTATTATTTGTAACCTAAGTGAGATATGCAGAGATTCGAGGTTGTTTGAGTAGACAATATTCTCATATAGACTTGTAACAATGAATCTGATTGGTGAGAGGGTGGAGGGGGAAATTTAATTGGTTCACGATTGTAACATCACGCCCTTTGAGAAGGATCTTATATATAGATTTAAAGATCATTTGACTAAAGAAATCACTACGTCACTGTAAAGCTCACGTAGGATCTTGCATACGTGCTCTCGGGAATTCCTTTGCAGCGTGCTGTATAAGAATTAACTTAAGAAAGATACAGAAGGAAAAAATATATAATTCATTCTCCTGGACAGAAGATTATAACTAAATGGTACTTGGCAAAGCTGGATGATTAGAGGCAACAGGGCCTACCGACTAAAATATGTGGGTGACTATATCCAAAAGTAAGGAAACAGTGGGAAACAAAGATAGTAATAACAAACGTGAAAAACAGGGGGAAAGTGAAGATAATGACGAAAGAGAGTGGTGAAGAAGTGACAAAGGAGGGCGAAAGTTGGGTGATAATGGTAGCATATTGATGAGAACAATGCTCAAAATGCGTAACAAGTTGAAAATACCAATAAATATTACAAACATATACAGAGTTTAAAATGAAATTGGTATATGATTAAGAAAATTAAACAAATATAGAATAATACATTAATACCTCATAACACACTTACATGTGTATATCACTAGGTACAAATCTATATCAGTCTTTGTTTTATATATGATTATCCATAACTTTATTTCCATAACATCATTTGTGTAAAAGGACCAATGTAAACATAGCTCTGGGTCTAGAGACCCTATCGATGAGATCGATGAGCTCCTCAGATACCACCGGACTTTTCCCTCAGCTCTTTTTACTCAATAGCCCAGAACCTATCATTCCTCTCGCCTTCGTGAGACTGCAAGCCTCCCGTGGGACTCTGAGACTCGTAGGAAGTAATCCAACTTCGGTCTCACTTGTGAGGATTCGTGAGGAAGTTCTTCGGCAAAACTGTGAGACTTTATTGGAAAGAGGGCCACGAGAGGCAGCCATAGCTCAAATGTAAACAACGGGGCGATGAGGAATTGATATATCCGGAAGAGGACGAGGAAAAGGAAGAAACGGAAGAAGAAAAAGACTAAGAGAAAGGAAAAAGGAAGAAGACAATGAGGAAGGGAAACTGTAGAAGGCGGACAATGCAGGAATTAAGAGGAAATAAATGAGGAATGTAATATTTACATCCAGTAGGAGAGGGAGTGAGGAGGGATAAGATGAAAGAAGAGGGATGGAGAAAGGAGAAGGAGGTACAGAAGAGGAAGGAGGTGCAAGAGGATGAGAAAGAAGAGGAGAAGGAGGAAAAGAATTTTAATGATCATAGTATCCTTACATATGATGATAGACAATACCACTCATAACTTTGACGTCATCGTGAATGTGTAGTTTCTGTGTTGTTGGTGAATAGGGCCGGTGGTTGTTAAAGGGAAGATACTTCCATCCTTTGCCGTGGATAGCTTCATCTTCATACTTGTCTTCGTCATCATCTTCATCTTCATCTTCATCTTCATCTTTTTATTTTATCATCTTCAACTTTTTTATTATCTTCATCTTCACGTTCAAGTTTATTTTCCTCTTCGTCTTCATTATCTTCAATTTCATCTTCATTTTCAACTTCATACTTATCTTCATTTTCAAATTCATCTTCATCTTCATTTTCACCTCATCTTAATCTTCATTTTCAACTATATTTTTTTCTTTCTTATCTTCATATTCATTTTCATCTTTGTATTCATTTTCATATTCTTTTTTTACCATAATCTTCATCTTCACCATGCTCTTCATGGTCATTTTCATATTCAACAGCATTTTCATCTTCAATTTCATTTCCATTTCCATAAACGTTGTTCAGGTATTTGCTCAGTTACATTCGAAACCACTCTCATTAAAACCTGTATCTACAAAAACCGTTATTTACAAAATCAGCTATCTACAAAATCATCGTTTCAAAACCGTTCTAATCGAAACCCATAATCAACACCGTTGTTCTTAAAATCGTCACTTCAAAACAATTAGTTCAAAAACATTTCAAAGTCATTATTTTAAGACTACAACTTACAAGACCATAATGTCATAACACTCATTTCATTTTCAAAACGTTTTTTAACCATCATAACCAAAATGGTTATATTCAAAATGCTGATGTTTCGAAAACCGTACTCTTCAAAACCGTCGTCTCTGAAACCGTCATCAGTAACGTCGTTTTAAAAATAGAATCATCAATATCACCATCGCCGTCGCCATCACTATCACAATATCTATCCCTAGCATCTCAATAGACAATATCACAATTGGCTAGATCATCGTCATCATCATCATCTCCGTTTTCTTTCACCCTCACCATGGACTGCAGTTGATCCAGCGCTTCTATCAGTGTCGAGAATCTCGCGCCACCACAGAACCCTTTCTACTTCTTTGCATTAAATGCTACTGATAGTATTACTCTAAAGTTGATCAAATCGACTGACAACAGTTGATAGAGTGCACTGATAAGGTCCAGGTTCTTCAGGGCACTGACCTCTGGAAGTGGTCTCGAACGAAGAAGACCCTGTTCAGGCTTGTGGCGACTTAATAGCTAAATCAAACCATATAAGGGTGTGTCACAAGGAGAAGTGGTATATCATCATTGTGAGGACACAATGACATGACTTCAGGGCTGAAGATTCGGTTTATAATGTAGCATGAACATTGGTTGGCAGAGACAATGGTGTCACGCCCAGAGCACATCCCGAGCTAAAATAGAATTGTCTGAGGGCAAGTTGGGGGTAAAATTGGAAAAGTGCTCGGCCGTCCTTAATGAGTTAAGATTGTTTGGTTTTCATGATCCGGTTTCTTGGAATCAGGACACTTGCTTTCATATCATTCTCAAGAGAAAATTAGAATCTGAGATGCAGGTATCACTGCACACACACACATATGTACATACACACACGCCCATACACGCCAACACACACACACGCCCATACACACACACACACATACACACACACACACACACACACACACACACACACACACACACACACACAGAAACATACGTGTTTGAGGAGAAAGGTGAAACATAAGAACACAAGAATAAAGGATATTGCAAGAGACCAGACGTACTGAATATGGGGAGAAAGATGAGATTATAATCATAATCATGTCAATTTATCATTATTTACTATTTATCTGTTTGTTTATTATTTAACTATACCTATGCACTTATCTACGTATTTTATTTGTTATTTACATTATCATAGTTTTTATTTATTCATTCATTATTATTTTGTCTTCTTTCGCATCCGACCTAGATATGGACCAAAAGGTCTCCTGTCGGTATGCTCCGCCTTTTTAATCCTTTGTAAGACTCAGGTCTTATATTTAGGGAAGAGAGGAATACCTTGTTATGAAAAGAATGAAAGTTGTTAGTATTAAGATATCTAAGAATTGGTATAATAGGTCATTTGGTTAAGCTACGTGGGTGCAGTGACTGAGTGAATATGTATGTATATGTTGGTTGAATCATCTCGATTAAAAAGACGATCTTGTCTGAATTAGCTTGATTAGCCCTTTGCTGCTGAAGAGGACAGCTGGGTCCCCTTAAAAGGTTTTATTGTGACATCAGGTGATCTATTCAGAGTAGAAAAACGCTAGAGTAGTAAAGAGTTGCAAAGTATGGTGAGGAAGGAAGAGATTGATATGTATTAATATGGGGACGACAAAGAACGTAGTGCTGTAGAACCTTTGTTCTTGTATGGAAGTGAACTCTGGATGCCAAGGGTAGCACATACGTACAAAGAAAAGTGGTAGTTAAGAAAATGCGAAAATTGACCTAGAGTGGAAAAAAATATAGAAAATTGTTGAATAAGGATAAAGAGTGGAAATACGATAAAAAAATAAAAAATAAAATTGCGTTAAGGAAACGATGAAGAGGGCTTTACCGAGAGAGCTCAGACATGTGATAAGGATGAAGACGACAGGATGGCGAAATGAGCAAATGGATCAAAGGTGGAGGAACTGAAAGAAATGAAAAGACGTTGTGAAATGGTGTTTGATTAGGAAGATGACGAGCACCAGGAAATGAAAGCTATTAGTATCGGAAATATAAGGTAGGAAATAACAGGCGGAGGAGATCGACAAAGGAAATGAGGAAAGATGAAAAAAACACAAAACAAAATGGAAACATCTAAAGGAGGTTCGACCCTATTTTGAGCATACGAGAAGCTGGGATCCTACGAGTGAGAACTAAGCAGGAGATGGGATGGTTTAAATGGTGAAGAAAACAGCAGATATTATGGGAAAGAAAGTAGGCATTTTAGTCCGAGTTCTGTCATATGGTTTTATTTCTTTATTTCTTTCCCATTATGCATACTTGAAAAACGATGAGCATTAGTATGTCCTAACTCTCCCTTTCCCTTCTTCCCTCCTGTCTCTCTCTCTCTCTCCCTCTCTCTCTCTCTCTCTCTCTCTCTATATATATATATATATATATATATAAATATATATATATATATATATATATATGTATATATATATATATTCATATATATATATGTATTCATATATATATATATATATATATACATATATATATATATATATATATATATATATATATATATATATATATATATATATATATATATATATGGACCAGAATGATGATGTCCATCGCCTTTCTCTACTGGAAGCTCTTTATATAAAAGATTTATCACCCTCAATAAATATCCAGAGTGGTGATCTCCTGACCCTTCCCTCTCGTAGAGACATTTCACCACTCCCCCGATAAAGCTCCCCACGGAGCGCCATGTACCCAAATGTCCAGCAAAATTGTATAGACCTTTCCCAATGTTAGGTTTTGCATTTATAACCATGTACCAGAACCACTGTATTCAGTTGAAAATGTAACAAGAGTTACGAAACGTCCTGTCAGTAAATAATAGAATCGACTTTATTCGTCTCCATGCCCTACACTTTCGGAGAATTCCTATGTTCCTTAAGTAAGGATGAGAAACGCCTCTTTCGAAGAATTGAAAGTCTTCAGAAAAAGATTATCAACGCTGAGATTTCCGTCGCATTTAACACTACATGCATCAGAGAAAGATTGCTGCCGAAATACACACACACACACACACACACATATATATATATATATATATATATATATATATATAATGTATGTATATATATATGTATATATATACATATATATATATATATATATACTGAAGGACGGAGGAAACAGTACTTACGGAAGATTTTAACTACAAAGAAATATGTTGGGAAGAGATGATAGTGAAAGGTGAGAGAACCTTTGGAGAAATATATTATTTGACATGACCATAGAATATACAATGACACAATGGGTAAAAGAAAATGCCAGATATAGTTCAAACTCAAGTAGTGTGTGTGTGTGTGTGTGTATGTGTGTGTGTGTGTGTGTGTGTCACTGACTTCGGTTCTTGAGCCCGTAGATATCGCAAGTGATAAAGCAGCTGAGCCAAGGGAGTAAGGAAAAATACCAACTAGAGTTGCTACAACTTTTAGAGAGTGTTTTCTCCCTTAAACGTTTATTTCTTTGACAAAAAAAATGAGGCTTTTTGATGTTTGGTTTGCTCTAACGACTTGACTACGTAAAGCATTTGACTGTAAACCTGAGCTGGACAAGCTTGTGTATAACTTAAATGATTAGAATAAATCATTCATGTACTTGGAATAATGTTATGATTAAGCTTGTTTAAAAATTAAACTCTAATACTACGAAGGAGTATAATTACTTCTGTTTATGGCTTAAATATGAAGAGAGAAAATTTCGTGAGAGTTTTTAGGGGATTTTTTATGTACCATAAGTTGTCCTTCATGAACTCGATTGTGAGTGAGTGTAAAAATCCCAGGAAAGATTTTACCACCCACTTGAATGCATCTGAATATATTATGATTATCATTTCGATAGATCTAAGTTTGGGATGTACCATGACAGGCTTCCGAACTTGGTTCATATCTTTGTCAGAACTATGACAAAATTACTTTCTTTGTTGAGTATTTGTTATATATTTTTTAAAAAGTCGCATGATATCAAACTTATTTTTTTCTGTTTGTAAACAACGTTTTGTTTATACCCCAACAGTGAAGACATATTTCATTAGCTCCCCTTATCATTGGTAAGGGTCGGATTTTTTCCAAAAATACAAAGCATGCAACGCATGTATATATAGAAACAAAGAGAAAATAAAAATAAAATAAAGTAAGATAAGATCAAATTAAACAGTATAAAACCAAATAAAAAACAAACACAAAAACAAAACTAAAATTTAATAAAAAAAATTATAGACATAAGATATTTTTCTTTTGGTCTCGTTACGACACTTTTATCCTCGACTTAAAGCTCCAATTCGATCCTCAAAAGTAACCGGTAACTGCCACGTACCCCGGCTAACTATGCACATAGTCAATTGTTTATCACCCTCTACCCTAAAGCTTCTTCTAAGGTTCTGCCTCCCCGTCCCTCCTTCTTTCTTGCCGATTCGCATTCGGGAAGTTCTCCTTTAAAATCTTCAATATAGTGACCTCATCTAAGGCCAGGACAAAACATCTTATACAGGCGAGGGGGCGGGCCCCAAGTGAGAGGGGATCGCGAACGACTAAGCCCACTTCAGGCCGAAGAAGGCTTTCTGAGTAGCGAAAAAGAACTTGGTTCCAACCTGAATTTTTTTCGAATAATTATGTGACCATGTTGAAGAGGCTGAGACGGTCCAGATGGTAGTCATCGTATTTTTCCTACTGAGCGCCACCTGGCTACCTAATTCACCTAATTCATATGGTGGTAGCACCTAATTTGCTGGCAGGGTGGTTTTCCTTGCCTGAGTCTGAACAAGTTTTGGGACTTTTTTATTCCCCGATACGAGGCTAGCTTTGGCTCTCCTTCCGAAAAGGAAAATTTTGGTTTCTTCTGGTTCAAGGCCCTTTTTCTTTGTGGACAAGCTTAGTTTTCCCTCCAGGACTTCTTCCTCTCCCCCTCCCGCTCCTCCTCCTCCTCCTCCTCCTCCTTCTCCTTCTCCTTCTCCTCCTCCTCCTCCTCCTTCTCCTTCTCCTCCTCCTCCTCTAAATCCTCCTCCTCCTTCTCCTCCTCTTCCTTTTCCTTCTCCTCCTCCTCCCAAGAGCAACAGGTTCTCGACCAAAAGTTTCCTGTACTTCTGCCAATCGTTTCCGCCACACAGTTTACCCGATACTTATTTTTTTACTCTTATTTTTCTATGGGTAGTTTTTTTTTCGTAGGTTACCTTTACCAGATTTTTTTCCGTAGATTGCCTTCGACACTGGACTTTTTCTTCACTTTTGTTTTAATAGTTACAACCAATTAATATCTTGACTTTAATTAATCCATTCCTACACCACGTCATCTTTCTCTTCTTTCCCCTCCTCTTTTTCCTCTTCCTCTGTTCAGCCTTTTCCTCTTCCTCTTCCTCTTCCGCCTCCTCTGTAGACTTTTCCTCTTCCTCTTCCATTTTTACTTCACCCCCTTTCTCATATTCTTCTCCATCTTACTTTTGTCTTACTTTTTACCATCCTTCCGTTTCTCCTGCTTTTCTTCCTCTTCCTCTTCCTCTCCCTCTCCCTCTTCCTCTTCCTCCTACTCCATCTCCCATTCTTTCTCCTCCTCTTGTATCTCTTCCTGATTTATCTCCTAATTCTCTTCTTGCTACCATTTCTCTTCTTCCTTCTCAGCCTTCCCCTTACTGGCGTTTCTTCTTCTTCTTCTTCTTCCTCATCCTCTTCCTCTTCTTTTTCTACTTCTTCTTCTTCTTCTTCTTCTTCTTCTTCTTCTTCTTCTACTTCTTTTTCTTCTTCTTCTTCTCTTCCTCTCTCTCATCCATCTCTCATCTTTCTGCCCCTCTTTTCTTTCTCCTCTTTATTCTGTTTCCTTCGGCTTCTCATTAGATGGGACCTTGTAATCTTGTAATTCCCATTTGTGGGACAGAGTCTGAAGACCTTGGTGGCAGGTCACCTGCACTATACCAGAAGATGAGGGCGGGAGTTAAGTTTTCTGTGGAGGAGAGAGAGAGAGAGAGAGAGAGAGAGAGAGAGAGAGAGAGAGAGAGAGAGAGAAGTAGAGATGAAAAAATGGGGGATAAAGAAAATAAGAGAAGAGGAGAGAGAGAGAGGGGTGAAGAGAGAAAATGAAAGGGGGAATTATGTAAAAAGCGTAAGAAAGTAAATTAGGTTTTCTGTTGAGGAAGAGAGAGAGAGGAGGAGAGAAAATGGGGGCTACAGAAAGTGAGAGAGAAGAAGAGAGAAAGAGAGAGGGCAAGAGAGAAAGAAGAGAGGGAAGGGACTATGGAAAAATGAGCAAGAACGATAAAGAGAGACAGACAGACACAGACAGTTAGAGAGAACCAGAGAGAGAGATAGAGACAGAGACAGTCAAACAGACAAACAGGGAGACAGGCATACAAAGACAGATAGACAGGAACAAAATAAAAAAACGACATTGGGACAGAGAGCCAGGCAGATAAACAAAGAGACAAACATAAAAAGACAGTGGACAGTCAAATAGACAGAAGTAAGAGAAAAAGACAGACAGACAGACAGACAGAATCATACAGAAGAGGAAGTAAATGAGCATAAGAGTGAGAAAGTGTCTGTCTGTCTGCCTGTCTGTGCTTCTCTGCATGGTAATGTTGTTCGTGGTTATTATCTTCATTCAGACAGACTTCCCTCAGCATAATTGTGTGTATAAAGAAGTTGAGACACAATTCCTTTGGAATAGAGGAAGCGAGGTTTTCAAAATGGCCACCAGGGATCGTCAAGGGCCGTGATCTCAGAGACAAGACCAGAAATGAATGTATATAAAAGTATTTTTTTCAAGAATCCTTACACCGAAAAATCCACTTATGTAAGAAAAAGAAAATGGATTGCAAGGGTTTCTCAATCTCTCTCTCTCTCTCTCTCTCTCTCTCTCTCTCTCTCTCTCTCTCTCTCTCTCTCTCTCTCACTTTCTCACTTTTTTTTTTTCTCGAGTTCTTCAAGGGCGAAGATGGAAGATGGAAGGGCTCCTCGATAGAGACCCAGTCAAGCGTAAAGGGCTGTTTGAGGGAAAGCTTGAACACTTGAAGACGGAAAGCCAAAGATCAAACACGATGTACTGTTAAACCGAAAAAAGAAAGTGAGAAGAAGCTCCAGCGAGATTACAATGGAGATGAACGAAGACGAAGGATGACTGAACAAAGGCGAGAAAAATAAGGAGAGGAATGATTCAGAGAAGAAACGGGAGGAAGATGGAAAGGAGGGATTCGGAATAAATAAAAGAAAAAAAAAGAGGAAGTGGTAGAAGAAAAAAGGAGATGCCATTGCCTTTCTAATTCTTTTATATATTCATATAACTTGTATGCTTGGTTGTGAAGAAGAGCATTTATGAGTAGATAAATTCGTAAGTGCTGATTCATACGTTTCATGAGCCCTTCCCTCTTATCTTCTTTTCTCCTTGTAAAGGTCTTTTCATTAATCCATATTCCCAGACGTGACCGCCTCTAGCCTATGGTCATCCGTTTTCTTCCTCTGTATTACGAAAGAATACAAGACTTTACATAATGGAGGAAACAAGGAACGTCGTGCTTCTTCGTCGCAAGGCTATTTGTAACAGGGACCTTACTAAACAAGGAAACAACATCAAGTGACGCAGAGAATGTAAAAAACGACGTATCTGCTGTCATACGTAATCTACGTTAAACAATTCCAGTATGAAGGCATATCCAGTGTTACTTGTAGGTTAACGTCACACGATTTCATTCAGCTAAGGTTGACGTTGACTCTTTAATTGAATAAAATCATCTGACGGCATTTGTAAAATAACCTCTTGAGCGTTACTATGTTGAAGGTGCTCACATAGCTTTCCTTGCCATCAGGAAAGGTCAAAGGTCAGCATGTGCTCCCTCTCCCTTTGCAATTGCACGCATCCAATGCAACACTGCTAAGCCCCAGCAGTGGTGAAGGCAGATTTGATTATACTGGGACTGGTGGTGTTCGTTGTGAGGCTAGTGTAGAGTAGTGGGGAGTGATGTTAGCGGTGCTAGGAGTATTGTTAGTTGCCAGAAGGAATGTTAGTGATGAGTGAGGTGACGATGACGTTGACTGCGGAAGTAACGGTGTTGCTGGGCGGTGATGGTAGTGGTTGTGA
>NC_134778.1:6100588-6105588 GCF_046742065.1 Oratosquilla oratoria
TTGAAATGACTCCGAACAGGATTTTGAACAGGACCTTGAACAGGACCTCAGATCTGACCTTAATCCTGATCATAAAAATGAACTCGAAAATTACATTGAAAATGACCTTGAAAATCACCATGAAAATTATCTTGAAATTGACTTTGAACATAGCATTGAGCAGGACCTTGAACAGGACCTTGAAGAGGGCTTTGAACGAGATCTTCCATCTGACCTTAATCGTAAAATTTAAATTGACCTTAAATAGAAAATGAATCATCAAATAATACACTTCACTTTCTTTTATCCTTTTAATAACAAGAAAGGGGTGCTGGACTGCTTAGACATGACAACAGGGGGTGCTATGGTCGGAAAATGTCGGGAAACGCTGCCTTAAACCTTCAATCCTCAACTTGTTGTTTCTAAAATTTAACCCTAGACTCCTAAAATTTCATTTTTAAACCTCCACCCTTAATCCCAAACCCTTAACACTTAACCTTTACTTCTTAGCCTATAAGCATTAACCTTTAATCCTTAATATTAATCCTTATTTATTTATCCTTTAAAGAATATTCTTAATCCTTACCATAAACCCTTAAAATTTAACCCTTAATCCTTCATCCTTAACTTTCAATCTTTACCCTTTAATAGGTAGCCATTAATCCTCAACTGCTGAGTCTTAACCTTTGTCTCTAACTGCTAAGTATTAACCTTTATCCTTGAACGTTAATACTTATATTGTAACCATTAAGTATAACCCTCAACTCTAAACTAATATAAAATACCGATAATTCTTTTCCTTTGAGTTTTCTTTCCTTCTTTCTTCGCCGTTGCCCTTTATAATGTCCTTAATCCCTTCCACGTCCCCTTCCTCCTGCCCTTCCCTTAACCCTGTTCTTCCCCTGCCTTACCAATACACTTGGCTACCTCCCGAGTAAGGGGGAAAAAAGCCTCTGGTATATTTATGCATGTATGCAAAGTAGACCGCTTGGAAAAAGAAACTAACGAAGCAGAGCGCTTTCGTATATTACATCTTCAGTGCAAAAAGTACGTATGTATGTATGTACCAATGCATTTACCACTGCCCTTTCCTTGGTGGCGCAAGTCACATGTCCTTCCTCCCCGTCCCTTCCCTCGTCTTCGGCCTTCTCTGTCCCTTCCACACCCTTCGACATCGAGAGTCTACCTTCTCTTCGTCACTCCCAAACGTCCTTCACGTAACATCAAGGACGGGACTCCCACCTCTTGCTGACTAAGACGGTGCTTTGGCCCTCCCCTAGTGGTCCGGGAGTTCGTATACCCGGCCCAAAGGTCCTCTCCCTTCCCCCACGACCTTCCTTTACGACTCTTTGTCCTCTTCTCATTACCTCTCCTCCCTTACCCTCCCCCTTCCATCCACTCCTCGGAAGCTCCTTTCCTCTATGTCCTCCCCTCCTCTGTCCTCCTTTCCTCTATGTCCTCCCCTCCTCTGTCCTCCTTTCCTCTATGTCCTCCCCTCCTCTGTCCTCCTTTCCTAACGTCTTTTACCCTCCCTCTTCTTCATTCCAGTCTTCATCTTCCTTTGCGACCTTCCTTTACGACTCCCAGCCAACTCTCTTTGTCCTCTTCTTCTCATTACTTCTCCCTTACCCTCCCCCTTCCATCCACTCCTCGGAAGCTCCTTTCCTCTATGTCCTCCCCTCCTCTGTCCTCCTTTCCTAACGTCTTTTACCCTCCCTCTTCTTCATTCCAGTCTTTATCTTCCTTTGCGACCTTCCTTTACGACACCCAGCCAACTCTCTTTGTCCTCTTCTTCTCATTACTTCTCCCTTATCCTCCCCCTTCCATCCACTCCTCGGAAGCTCCTTTCCTCTATGTCCTCCCCTCCTCTGTCCTCCTTTCCGAACGTCTTTTACCCTCCCTCTTCTTCATTCCAGTCTTCATCTTCCTTTTGACCCTTCATCTCCCTTCCTATCTCCTCGCCTCCTCTCCCCTATCCCTTTTCGTCATTTCACCCTCCACTCCCTTCTCTTCCTGTCCTTCCCCTTTTCTGTATTTTGACATCTCTCCCTTTAATACCACACATCTCTTTTACTCCTTTCCTATTCCCACATTCACTTCCCTTCCTCTCTCCTCCCATCCATTCTTCTCCCTATCTTTGTCTCTCTTCTCCCAATCTCCTCCCCCCACCCCTCCATTCCTCTCCTCTCCTCTTGTTTCCTCTCTCTCTCTCTCTCTCTCTCTCTCTCTCTCTCTCTCTCTCTCTCTCTCTCTCTCTCTCTCTCTCTCTCTCTCTCTCTCTCTCTCTCTCTCTCTCTCTCTCTCTCCTCTCCTCTCCGTCGTCATCCTTCGAGAACTCTTCGTTTCTCCTCAAGAGTCTGCCAAGCATATACTGATTACCTCCTCTTCTGAATTCACCTTCTCTCTCCAATCCCTTCCCCTCTCCCTTCCCCTCTCTCTCCCCTTTTTCCCTCTTCTCCTCTTCTTCCTCCTCTTGCTCACCATTTTACTCCTTCTTCCATTCCTCCTTTTCTTCCTTCTCTTCCTCCTTCTTCCTCAGCTCAATCTGCCACTCCGTTTTGGTATTTTTTCTCCTTTGGACTTGATCATACTCCTTCTCCTTCTTGTATTCCCTCTCCTCGTTCTCATCCTCCTCCTTCTTCGCCTCCTCCTCCTAGTCTTCCTCCTCCCTACCTCCTATTCTTCCTACCTCTCTCTTCCAATCTAGGCTGCTGGATTCAACCTTTTCCCCTAATTTTTGTACCCTTTTATTACCCTTTTTTACCCTTTTTATCCTTTTTACCTAATTTTTTACCCTTTTTACCTATACAATCTTTTACCTTTTTTACCCTTTTCACCCTTTTTACCTCATTTTTACCCTTTTTACCTTCATTTTTTCATTTTTCATTTTTTGTTAGCTTTTTTACCCTTTTTTTATTAATTTATTTATTTTTTACCCTTTTCCTCACCTCACTATTCTCCACGGTCTTTCCATCACATTTACCTTTGACATTTACTCATCGCTAACGCCCACCCTCTCTCACTCTTCCCCTTACTCACCCTCTCTCCTTCCCCTCTCTTTTGCTTCCCTCGTCTTTCGTCATCGCTTCACATTCTTTTCATCCCTTCCCTTTCCTCTTACCTACCCTTTCGCTTTCCCTTTATCATCCCTTTCCTTTCGCTTTACCTTGACAACCCTTCTCTTACCTTACTTTCCCTTTCCCCTCTTCTCAAGTCTTCTTTCGATCTCTTGTCTTTTCTCTCTACCTATACTCCTTTTTCTCTCCCTCTATCCTTCCTTCTCTTTTCCTTTCATTTACCTTTCCTTTCCACTCTCCCTTCCCTTCCCTTTCCTTCCTTTCCTTGCCTCCTCTCCCTTTCCTTCATTTCCCCTTTCCTTCTTTCCTTTTCACGTCTCTCTGTATTCCTTTATCCGTCCATGGTTTCTTCTCAGTCTTCTCCCTCCTCCTCTTCCTGTCCTCTTCCTCCTCTTCCCTCTCCTTCACCATCTCTTCCTCCTTCTCCTACTCCTCCTATTCCTCCCCCTTCTCCTCCTCCTTCTTCTCCTCCTCCTTCTCCTACTCCTCTTCTCCCCCCCTTCTCCATCTCTTCCTCCTTCTCCTACTCCTCCTATTTCTCCCCCTTCTCCTCCTCCTCCTTCTTCTCCTCCTCATTCTCCTACTCCTCTTCTCCCCCTCCTTCTCCATCTCTTCCTCCTTCCTCATTCCAATCCTCCCTTTCCCCTCTCTTCTTTCACTTTCCCTTGTCTCTTGCTTCCCTTTCCCCTCTCTTCCTTACCTTCCCCCTCTCTTGTCCTCCCCTTTCTCCTCTCCCTTTCTTCCCTTTCCCCTCTCTTCCTTACCTTTCCCCTCTCTTGTCCTCTCCTTTCTCCTTTCTCCTCTCCCTTCCTTCCCTTTTCCATCTTTCCCCTCTCTTCCCCTCTTTCTTCTTCCCATTTCCCCTCTCCCTTCCTTCCCTCTCCCCTCATCTTCCTTACCTTCCCCCTCTCTTGTCCTTTCCTTTCTCCTCTCCCTTCCTTCCCTTTCCCCTCTCTTCCTTACCTTCCCCCTCTCTTGTCCTTTCCTTTCTCCTCTCCCTTTCTTCCCTTTCCCCTCTATTCCTTACCTTCCCCCTCTCTTGTCCTCCCCTTTCTCCTCTCCCTTCCTTCCCTTTCCCCTCTCTTCCTTACCTTCCCCCTCTCTTGTCCTTTCCTTTCTCCTCTCCCTTCCTTCCCTTTCCCCTCTCTTCCTTACCTTCCCCCTCTCTTGTCCTCCCCTTTCTCCTCTCCCTTTCTTCCCTTTCCCCACTCTTCCTTACCTTCCCCCTCTCTTGTCCTTTCCTTTCTCCTCTCCCTTCCTTCCCTTTCCCCACTCTTCCTTACCTTCCCCCTCTCTTGTCCTTTCCTTTCTCCTCTCCCTTCCTTCCCTTTCTCTTCTCTTCCTTACCTTTCCCCTCTCTTGTCCTTTCCTTTCTCCTCTCCCTTCCTTCCCTTTCCCCACTCTTCCTTACCTTCCCCGTCTCTTGTCCTTTCCTTTCTCCTCTCCCTTCCTTCCCTTTCTCTTCTCTTCCTTACCTTTCCCCTCTCTTGTCCTTTCCTTTCTCCTCTCTCTTCCTTCCCTCTCCCCTCATCTTCCTTACCTTCCCCCTCTCTTGTCCTTTCCTTTCTCCTCTTCCTTCCTTCCCTTTCCCCTCTATTCCTTACCTTTCCCCTCTCTTGTCCCTTCCTTTCTCCTCTCCCTTCCTTCCCTTTCCCCTCCTTTCCCCTTCTGTGTCTTCCGTTTCCCCTTACTTCGATTCCATCTTCTGATCCTTGTGATGCCATCCTTCGTGGCGTTTCTCCTCATCCCTCGAACCTCAATCCTCTTACTCTGATTGGACTTTCCTTGGGACTTTCCCTTGCCCGATTTCCTTGACAATACCCTCCTCCCCCCCCCCTCTTCCAATGCCGGAACGTTCTCGTCCTGCCTTGCGTATGCAGTAGTCACAAGACTGACAACCATCCAGATAGTCTCTGTCTCTCTCTCTCTCTCTCTCTCTCTCTC
>NC_134778.1:6120588-6130588 GCF_046742065.1 Oratosquilla oratoria
TCGGAGCTGGATGGGGAGAGAATAGGGTAAAAGGACGCAGTGAAAGAGGCATTGGGTGCAAGAGGAGTTTCTGTCGAGCAGGAAAGAGAGAAGAACAAGAAATAGGTTTCAGTGAAGAGTGGTTGTGAAGGAATGAGGAATTAATGCGAATCGAAGGGATTTCTTCTTGTTATTTTGATTTTCGAGTTGACGGGGTGAGGGGAAGAGATGGGGGTAAACCAGCCTCAGCCGTTAGGTTCTGCTATGGAGGTGCTGCGACTTGCACCATTATCTACGACCCGAGCAGTGAGCGATAAATAGGAATGATATTTCATCCACCGGGAGCAATAATGGAAAGATTTTTTTTTTTTTTTGGGTGGGGGGATGGAAGAGGGATAAATAAATGCTTTCCCTTGATCACCATTTTTATAAGTAGGAAAGAATTTATGTATATATATATATATATATATATATATATATATATTTATATATATATATATATTTATATATATGCATATATACATATACATACATGTACACATACCAAAGGCTTTCTCCCCCTTACACGGGGGGTAGCCAAAAAGAAAAAGGTATAGAAACCACTCCCACCCATCTCATTCCCTACATATTCCACTCCCCTCCACCCTCCTCCCTCCCTCTTATCTTGGCACCTCCTGGATGACGGGTCATCCCTGCATCCTGTCCACCGCCCTGGGTGGACAGGATGCATATGTGCATATGTGTGTGCGTGTGTGTGTGTGTGTGTGTGTGTGTGTGTGTGTGTGTGTGTGTGTGTGTGTGTGTGTGTGTGTGTGTGTGTGTGTGTGTGTGTGACCCTACCTCCATTAACAGAAGCACAGTAACCTCTATCCATATTATGAACATCTGTGTGCGCATCAACTCTATATACAGTACAGTAAATCACAAGGAACAACAATATGTCTTCTGTCGTATGGCTTTCCACAAGAAGGGATCCTGTCTGCATCACCTAGATTACTTTCTCTCTCTCTCTCTCTCTCTCTCTCTCTCTCTCTCTCTCTCTCTCTCTCTCTCTCTCTCTCTCTCTCTCTCTCTCTCTCTCTCTCTCTCTCTCTCTCTCTCTCTCTCTCTCTCTCTCTCTCTCTCTCTCTCTCTCTCTCTCTCTCAATCAATCAATCTTTTGCTCACTCATAGTGTCCATCTGAGGTTTCCACTTGTCCTTATCCTGCACCAAATTCTCTTTGATTTTATAACATGGCAACCTCCTCGCCTCGCTTTCTTCCTCCTCTTCCTCCTCCTCCTCCTCCTCCTTCTCCTCCTCCTCCTCCTCCTCCTCCTCTTCCTCCTCCTCCTCTTTCTCCTCCTCCTCTTCCTCCTCCTCTTCCTCCTCCTCCTCCTCCTCCTCCTTTTTATTTTCTAGCTTTTCCCTTCCTCTCTCCACCCTTTCCTCTCTTCTCTCTTCTCCTCCTCCTCCTCATTTCAGCTTTTCCTCCCCCTTCCTCTCCAATTTCTTCTCTTCCTCTTCCTCCTCGTCTTCTTCTTCTCCTCCTCACCTCTTTCTCCTCTTCATCCTCCGCCACTCCGCTTTCCTCCTTAGCTTTCTCCTCCTCTTCATCCTTACTGTCTTCCTTTTCCTTCTCCTATATTTCCTCCTTCTCCTTCTCCTCCTCCTCCAATTTCTCCTCCTATTCCTCCTCCTATTGCTCCTCCTCCTCCTCCTCCTCCTTCTCCTCCTCCTCCTTCTCCTCCTCCTCCTCCTCCTCCTCCTCATTTTTCTCCTCCTTTTTCACTCTATCTCCTGCTTCTCCTCCTCCTCTTCCTTCTCTCTATCCTCTTTCTCCTCCTCTTCCTCCTCCTCCTCTTCCTTCTCTCTATCCTCTTTTTCTTCTTTCTCCTCCTCACTTTCCTTCTCTCCATCTTCCTCTTCCTTCCGCTCCTCCCATTTCCTTCTCCTTCTTCTTCTTTTCCTTCTCCTCCCATATTTCCTCTCTTTCATCATGCTCCTCTTCCTCCTCTTCCTCCTCCTTCTCTTCCTCCTCCTCCTCTTCCTCCTTCCTCCTCTTCCTCCTCTTCCTCTTCCTCCTTCCTCCTCTTCCTCCTCTTCCTCTTCCTCTTCCTCCTCTTGTTTCTACTCTTTTTACTTTTCTTTCTATTCCTGCTTCTCTCATGATCTTCCTCCTATTCTTCCTCATCCTCATCCTCATCCTCCTTCTACTGCTTCCCTCTTCCTCGTCCTCTTTGTCCTCCCCTCCTCCTCTTTATTCTTCTCTTCTCTCTCTTCTTACCTCCCCTTTCTCCTCTTCCTTCTCCTCTTAATTCTTCCACGTCTCTTCCTCCTCACCTCCTTTTCCTTATCCTCCTGTTTTTCCTCTTTCTTCACTCTTCTTCCTTTTTCTCCTCTTCCTCATTTATTTCCTCCTCTCTCCTCTTTTCCTACTCCTACTCCTCCTTCCCTTACTCCTCGTTGTCCTGCTTCTCCTCCTCCTCCTCCTCCTCCTCCTCCTCCTCCTCGCTCTCCTCTTCCCCCTCCTTTTCTCCAACATCTGGGAAAGTCCCCCAACATCTCCGACATCGTGTCTCCACATTCGTCACCCTGAAAGTCTTTCTTTCTTCTGATTGGTGAGAAAACTCCCACGAGGCCTCATACCAACGTGATATCCTTTCCTCCATGTCACCAGCCCTATCTTCCCCCTAGGATGACACGGTCGTCCTATTGTGGTCTCCTGGAGTCATTGATTAGTCTAACCAATAATACGCTTTGTATGTTCTATCCTGTGTCCTCTGGCTGCCGAGATTAATGTGACAGCGGTTTGTTATCACGACAATACCTCGTTACGTGTCAGTGATACGTAAATGTCATCTGTTTGTGACATGTAGGATTCATGTCAGTGACATGTACCTTTGGAGATCGTGTAGTTATGTACCACAGAATAGAGGGTGCCAAGAAGCGCTAAGCTTGAGACTCACCTTTGCTCTAAGCCAGTGGTTCTTAACCTGGAATTAAACTCTTCTGCTGGGATTCGAACCCTTGCCTGAGCGGCTTGCGTCTTTACAAGACAAGGACCGTACCACTACGCCATCCTGACCCTACAAAACGAAACGACTTAGTTCACGGCCCAGTCGTTCCGCCGAGGGCACCCGGGTGGAGCGTGTTATGTACTGTATTTCATCAAATCCTTTATGCAGGCTAGTCTTCCAGGTTCTTAACCTAGGGTACGAAACCTTGAACCTGGGGGTACGAGACTAGATAGCCAGTGTAATGGTACTGTATATTTACAATGAGAAAGCAAAGCAAGGTTTGTATCACTAATCCTTTTCATATGTTTGCATTGTATTCAAATTGGATGGGCGTACGGGAATTTTCTCAGAGATGCCAATGGGTACGGACAGTGAAAAAGGTTAAGAACCAAAGCTCTAAGCACTCGATTATCTAGGTCAGTTGGCAGTCAGGTGATTACATGCTACTTGGATTTGGGTGGATATGTATTATGTTTAGATTCCCTGATGCGGTCGGGGCCTATTTGTATAGGGCTACATGTTAGGAGGTTTAACGGGGCTTAACTGAAGCCTAGTGTACAAGGCTTGTACATTATACATTTGCACTAATAGGATCTGGTCATGGAGGATGGTATGCGAACGCTGGGTGAGGTTACTAATAAATGTGAGGTCAACAGCACGGACAACGATCTGGATGAAATGTACAGTGACCTAACTGCTTCGATTTTGAATGCGCAAAATAAATTTATTCCCCTAAAACAATAGGGTCGGATACTAGTACTAACAAATGGATGACGGATAGGTTGAAAAACGAAATCGGAGTAAGAAAAGGGATTTACTTCGAAATAAAAAACGGGGATACACACCTTAGACCAAAGTATAACAGTATGGCTAGACTGGTTAAAAAGAACACGCGCACAGCGAAACGTAACTACGAAATTAAGGTTGCCGGACAAGCTAGATCCAACCCAAAGTGCTTCTTTCATCTCTACAGAAAAAAAGAAAGTATAGGCCTGATTAAAAAAGACGATGATGTCATGTTAGATTCGGAGGAAGAAATGAACGAGGCATTTAACAAATATTTTCTCACGATATTTATAAAGGAGAGGTTAGATATGGTACTTGGCTGCGACCCGACCTTCAGTGGGATGAAGGAAGCAGAGTTACTAATATCAGCATTAGAAAACCAGAAGCAGTCAAACATATTGATCAAATTAAAGCTGAAAAATTCCAAGGTTCCAGACGATTTTTTTTTTTTTTTCCGAGAGTACCAAGAGAGTGTAAATTTGAAATCTCCGACCAGTTAACGGAAATATTTAATAAATTGGTAGACATTGGTTTTGTACCTATTTCTTAGGGGCAAGCAAACGTTGTTCCTGTTTTCAAAAAGAGTGACAAATCGCTTATGTGCAACCACAGGCCAATCAGTTTGACGTCACTTATAGGTAAAATGCTTGAATCGATAAAAAATAATAGAATCAAATATCACATCACGAGACATAATTTGATTAATAACTCTTATCAAAGGTAAGTCATGTGTAACTAATATTCTACCTTTTTACACTAATGTATACAAGACGTCAGACAACAATGATAGTTACGATGTTATATACCTTGACTTTGGCAAAACGCACGACAAGGTACCCCACTAGAGACTTCTAAATAAAGCCAAAGCCCATGGCATAGAAGGAAAAGTGTTTGAATGGATTAGAACGTGGACCAGTGACAGGAAACAGCGGGTCACCATAAACGGTGTAAAATCTAAATGGGGAAGTGTTTCTAGTGGAGTTCCCCAGGGCTCGGTTTTGGGCCCCCTATTGTTCATTACGTATTTAAACATCTTGAACAATGGCATTAGTAGTGATGTTGGTAAGTTTACGGACGACACTAAAACAGGACGCCTAATTAGGTCAGGGAAAGACGTCCAGATGCTGCAGGAAGATCTTAACAAATTACTCACATAGTCGGTGAAATGATAAACAGACTTTAATATCTCAAAGTGGAGTGTGTTAGACGTAGGTTTACATAATCCAGAAAGCAGGTAACCTTAGATAACACCTTTTTAAAGAAAACTGAGTGCGAGAGAGACTTAGGAGTGCTGACGAGTCTTGACCTTAAATCCAGGAAACAGAGCAATAGATGTCATTGCTTGGACGGTTACGAATAAAAAAATAAAACTTTCTCTTTCTCTTACGTTGGTGTTTCCATTGGGCAATTTTATCATTTTTCTTTTTTTCTTATTTCCTGCGTGTAGAAAAAATATCTGACGAATCTTCTCCAAGGTATCGTGTAGATGTGTAGATGGCGTGTATCTCTATGCCTCAGATTTGTGCACATACCAACTGCATTTCGTATATACGAGTGTTGTACGTCATAAAACAAGAAGCTAAGGAACTTACACCAGGAGACGCATAGCTGCCGCAGAAAAAGTTACCTTTGCCCTGTTATGCGCTTTAGGGACTTTTGGGGCAGGTGACAGTCACTACTGGGGATTGGGAGGAATGTGGGACTCGAACCCACAACTAAGCGAATGCGAGGCAAATAATCTTCCGATTACGCGATCAGCGTAGTTTTAATTTTCTTCCTTAAATCCGGATAAATCTTATGAATGTATTTCCGCGCATAGATAGTTCTTCCTATTGAAAATCTCTAGGATTAAGTAAAAGTATCAAGAGTATTCAGAATACTAGAAACGTTCTCTAATGTTCCAATATGCTTTCGAAATTCACTTTTTTTTCTGACTGTCGTATCTCTCCAAGTTTTAGAACTCCCCTTAGGCCGGCTACACACGTGCAGTTTAAACTGACAGTTATAACTGTTCAGTTATAACTGTCAGTTAAAACTGAACGTGTGTGGGTATCTCAGTGATACCCACACACGTGCAGTTTCAACTGACAGTTATAACTGAACAGTTATAACTGTCAGTTTAAACTGCACGTGTGTGGCCGGCCTTAAACTTGCATCCACATTTCACGACATTACCCATTTATCATAGATGCCGTCAGGCGATTTTATTCAGAAGAGGGAAAGCCCTCCCCTGTCCCCTCCTGGACGCTTCTTCATGGAAAGGTTCAAGGGCTACACGTGACTCTTCCATTTAGGACCTGAAAGCTGCTGGAAAGCTTGACTGCCGACCTCAGCACGCAATCTGTCTTCAGTGTTCAGTCATCCAGAAACAGCTCCTTTTCCAGGCTCTACCCTCCCCCAACCCCAACCCCCCAAATGGGGGGAGGGTCCAAGGTCTCCATCAGTTTTTTTTTTCTTTTCTTTTCTTTTCTTTTCAGACAGGATCAATATTGAACCAAACTTCCTCTCGTTAGTCAAGAAAGGATCCTTTAAATGTAAAAAACTGACCACAGTTGGTTTTCAAGGTTAACCGAGTGGGATTAGTCAAGATATTTTACTAAACCTGTTAAGCCTAAGAGGTTACTCTAAGTAAAGATCACTCTTTTTTTAGAAATATTGAAATACTTAAACGTAATTACATCGTCACAATTGGTCTTGTACGAACCCACAACAGATCCTACACATCAAGGTGGAGTTAGGGGAGTTAGGGGAGTCAGAGGAGCCAGGGGAGTTAGTGGGAGTTAGTGATAGTTAGTGGGAGTTCCTCAGTTAGCTGTTGCCATGGAGAAACCGTTAGCACCTGTTTGGGATCCAAGGAAATGAACTTTTATTGATCCGTTTATTTTCCGAAGTTATTTGTTCCTATGCTTGTCAGCGGAGAGTCCTATACTGAAGGAGGAATATCCGTGTCAGGAAATTCGTAGCTACGATCGAAATACTCACGTTTGTTCTTTGAAGCCTGGACAGCCAGTGCAACTAGACATCACTGGGGACCATTTGGAATTAAACCCGGACTCTTAGTGAGCCGTGACCGGTCTAACCACTTGGGGGTCGATGCAAATTCTGGCTTGTACTTGTGGGAGCCAATCTTCCCAAGTGTCGCACATGATTTCTTGTAACGGGTGTAGACTTTCTGTCACGTTTATGCTGGTCCTTCCTTCCTACTAAGCCGTCATCACGATAACCTCATCCAGCTTGTTAAGGTTGTTGGGCGAGAAGTGTATGCAGACCTTTGGTCGCCTTGGTGAATAATTGTCGGAGTGAATAGAGTCTGAAAGTAATGTAGTCAGCGTCAGTTTGATTACAGTGATTACGTGCTGGCACTGAAGTGCATCACAGTAATACTGTTCCGCTGATTTCCGTCGTTGTACAGAGGGACTAGGAAGCCATTAAAGAGTGACTTTGGTTAATTGCTTAGTATTTACATGATATCGAACCCGGTTGAGTAAAAGCAGCAACGACTGCAACAGCACTGTAGTCGAGAGGCCAAACGCAGAGTATGGGATCCAATGTATTTGACGTTTTGCCCAGCAGGGCTTCTTCAGAAATAACCCGGTTCTTTTTTTTTTTTTTTTTTTTTTTTTGCGATTCAAGAACGCTTCTCGCTGTTCGACGCAATTTGTGGAGGATTTATTTTCATATAGGTTTACATACTTGACCTCTTTTTTCTGAGTAAAGATATTTTTCTTATGCCTTAATTATACCGAAACCATAAAATAAGTGCCAAAAAATACGAAATAGGAGGTTTATGAGGTTTTTTTTTTTTTTTTTTTTCATCCTCCATGAAAAGTGAGGTCAGTTGTTTTCATCAGCGTCTGGATGACATAAGAAAATGTGATGAAGTAATTTCGGAATAAGATATATACATATATTTGAGCCCATGTATCTTTTTGGTCTATATAATTGTGTTACGGTTCGTGAATCTTTCTTCAATTACATTTATCCTTAATTCCTTCTTCATTATGATATTCACACCTTAATTAGTGCTGCTTCACTGTGCCATAAATATTCAGTCTTATAATATGTTTTAGGTCAAATTAGAATCAAAAGATGGTGCAATAAAATCAACCCAATTTGTTTTATCTTTATCTGTTCTCCGTGCAAATGCCTTTATTGTAAAAATAACAAACGAAAGTCGTAAAATCTAGCAAATATGACAACTAAGGTTGGAATGTTTGTAGCATTTTCTAGATATCTTTTTGTAACAACCGTCATTCTACCTTGTCTGAGTCTAAATCAATTAGGCCAAAAATATTCTCCTACCTTTTCCTCTTCCTCCTCCTTTTCATCCCTCTCTTCCTCCTCCTCCTCCTTCGCCTCCTCCTCCTCTTCCTTTTCCTCCAGCTCCACATCCTCCTCTTCTTCAAAATATGCTGAGTACATGTTTTATGATATCTTAAATTCAGATTTGAGTCTTTCATAATATCCATATTTTCCATCCCTTCTTGCGGATGCATTTCATGAAGGCAAGTGACGATGTGACTAAATCTATTCTTTTTTTATCAAACCTTTGGTTCATGCCACTAGTTTTCATCACTTCACTAGGATGAACACTGGTTATGTATTGAGGGGAAAGTAATCCAAATATGGTCATTGTTAGAGGTGAGAAGATTAACGAGAAAAGTCCAAATTATGTTGAGAAAGAAAACTTTGGCGCTGGTGGCCTAGACACACGCACACGCGCACACACACACACACACACACACACACACACACACACACACACACACACACACACACACACGCACACACACACACACACACACAGTTGGTAGAACGCTGAGCTGCCACGAAAGTGGCCCGCAGCTCCTGGTTCGAATCCTGCCCAGGGCCGAAATTATTTCGGTACTGCTGCGCTTCGGGTCTTTACTCTGACTCTCGTGGGCGGGGAGTTGGGGATGTGTGTGTGTGAAAGGTCATAGCATTACCCATAGATCGGACCTACGAGCTCTGAGCTCTCTTCCGGGAGGGAAATAGCTGTCGATCACGAGTCCAACACGTGATCCAAAGACCAAGTGAATACACACACACACACACACACACACACACACACACACACGCATGAATACAAATTTATGTTAATGTAAAAATGAAGGGTATAGAGTTATAGACCAAGATGTAACTGTACATGGATTTGAAACTAGGTTTGATAAATTGGTGATAAAAGACAGATCTACATAAGCGTTGCTCCTCACCTGTATACTACAATTGGGCAAATGCTTACACACATACACACAAAAAGCATCTTGCATCGTAAACAAGAATGACCGGACAGTTTTTTTTTTTTTTTTTTTTTTTTTTTTGTCACTAAGAAACATTAGGGAGCTTCAGACACCACAAACAAACTCTTTAAGAAAAAAGACCCCCCCCCCCAAAAAAAAAACGCTGAAATGGACAAAGAAAGATCATAGGGTAAGTCTCGTTCACTCCATGCAAGACAACGTCCAGTATTATCTCTACTCCCTTCCCATTCTCTATTCTCCCCCCCTCTCCTGCTATCTACTTGTCATCTTTTCATATCTCCATTCCTCTATTTCCCCTCTCCTCCTTTTCTATCTCCACCACGGACACTTTTCTCCCCTCCCTCTCGCTTCAACTTTCATTATCTTTGCCCCATATCGCATATCATCTCCCCTAAAACCTTCTCTCCCTCCCTTCCTTCCCCTCCTTTTATCTTCCTTCACTGCCTATCTATTTCCTCTGCCTTCCCTCCTCTCCCCATCCCTATTCTTCCCCCAAACCTCCCCCTCCTACTTCCCCTAACCCTCCCTCTTTTCTCCTTCTCTTTTCTCCTTCTCTCTTCTTCTCGACTCCCTCTTTTCTGGCCCTAACTTGCCTCTCTCCAATACCCATCTCCTCTTCAAAAACACTCGTTCCAATCCCTTAACATTCTCTTTCTTCCTTCTCCTCTCCTTACTTATGCATTTCTTTATTCTCATTTTCTATGCGTTTCCCTCCTCCTCTACAGACTCATTTTCTTTGTGATACTCATTTCTTCGTAATTACTTTCTCTCACTACTTTCTGCCAGTTCTCCTCATCCTTATCCTCCTCTCACCTACATCCTCAATTGTTCTCTTTATGATGTGAACGCTGTAATAATAGACCAACGTCGACAATTGTCGTCAAGTTTCGATGGTGATTACGATAACACACACACACACACACACACACACACACACACACACACACACACACACA
>NC_134778.1:6148088-6170588 GCF_046742065.1 Oratosquilla oratoria
AGTTGAGAGAGGGAAATTGGAGTTGATGAAGGAAAATTGAAGTTGATGAAGGCGAATTGAAGTTGAGTGAGGGGAATTGAAGTTGAGTGAGCAGAATTGAAATTGAGCGAGGGGAATTGAAGTTGAGTGAGGAGAATTGAAACTGAGCGAGGGGAATTGAAGTTGAGTGAGGGAAATTGAAGTTGAGTGAGGGGAATTGAAGTTGTGTGAAGGGAATTGAAGTTGAGTGAAGGGAATTGAAATTGAGTGAAGGGAATTGGAAGTTGAGTGAGGGGAATTGAAGTTGAGTGAAGGGAATTGAAGTTAAGTGAGGAGAACAGAAGTTGAGTGAGGGGAACTGAAGTTGAGTGAGGGGAATTGAAGAGGACAAACGAGTGAGAAGTAGTATGAATTGAGGCGAGGAGAGGAGGAGAAGAGAGGAAGGAAAGGAAACTGAGAAAGTAGAGAGGAGGGAATTGAAAAAAAGAGAAGTTGAGGAAAGGTAAAGGAAAGATGGAGAAGGAAGGAAAGGGGAAGAAAGGGAAAGGAAAGGGAAGAGAGAAGAGAGAATAAATTTGAATAAAGAGCAAGTGGAAGAAGAGAGAAGGAAACCAATAAAAGAGAATTAGAGATAAAAGAAAAGTGGAGGTGAGGAATTTGAGAGAAATTAAAGAGAAAACAAATGCGCCAGAAAGGAATTGGTGTAAAGAGAAGAGAGGGGAAGGAGAGGAAGATGGAAGGGGAAGTTAATAGAGAGGAAGAAGTGGGCAGGGAAGTGATAGGAAGGAAAGAGAGACAAGAAGAGAGGAAGGGAGAAGGAGGAAAAAAGAGAGGGGAAAGAGAGGAGAGAGAAAGGGAAGAGAGGGGAAGAGAGGAAGATGGGAGGGGAAGTTCATAGAGAGGAAGAAGTGGGCAGGGAAGTAATAGGAAGGAAAGAGAGACAAGAAGAGAGGAAGGGAAGAAGGAAGAAAAAGAGAGGGGAAAGAGAGGAGAGAGAAAGGGAAGAGAGGGGAAGAGAGGAAGTGAAGGAGGGAAACAGAGCGAAGTTGAGGGATGTTAATTTAGTAAAATTGAAAGAAGAGAGGTAAAGAGAAAGAGAGGAGAGGAAAAGAGAGGAAGGAGAGTGTTGAGTTATTTTTTCTTTTTTGCTATGGATATTCCTTGAGTTTTGCTGTTTGCAAACAGAATTAAGTTTTGCATAATGCATATCTATGTATTTGAATATGAGCGAGAGGAGGAAGAAAAACAAAAAGGAATAGAATAAAGAGTAAAAGACAAAGAAAAGTAAGAAAAAAAGGAAGAAGAGAGAAAAGAAGAGAGGAGGAGGAGGAGGAGGAGTGGGGGATGAAAATTAGTGGAGAGAAAAAAGGAGGAGGAAGAGGAGGAGGAGGAGGAGGAAGAAGAGAGAAGGGAGAAAGAAAAGAAAACCTCCTCCTCCTCATCCTTATCCTCCTCCTCCTCCTCCTCCTCCTCCTCCTCCTCCTTCTCCTCCTCTTCCTCTTCTTTTTCCTCTTACTCGCCTCGTCCTCCTCTTCTTCTTTATCCTCCCTTCCTCCTCCTCCTTTCTTCCTTCTTTTTAACTTCCTCTTTTTTCTCCTCCTCCTCCTCCTCTTCATCCTCATCCTCCCTTCCTCCTCCTTCTCCTCCTCCCTTCCTCCTCCTTCTCCTTTCCTCCTTTTTACCTTCCTCTTACTCCTCCTCCTCCTCCTCCTCATTCCCTCTTCTTTTTCTCATTCTTTTTACCTTCCTCCTCCTCCTCCTCCTCGTTCTCCTCCTCCTCCTCCTCCTCCTCCTTCTCCTCCCTTCCTCCTCCTTCTCCTTTCCTCCTTTTTACCTTCCTCTTACTCCTCCTCCTCCTCATTCCCTCTTCTTGTTCTTATTCTTTTTACCCTCCTCCTCCTCCTCCTCTCCTCCTCCTTTCCACCTCCTTCCCTCCCCTTTACGCCTTCTTTCTTCTCCTCCTCCTACTCCTTACCTCCTTTTCTCCTTTCTGCCTTCCTCCTCCTTTCCTCCTCCTTTTTACCTTCCTTGTTTCCTCCTCATTTCTACCGTCTTCCTCCTCCTCATTTCTACCGTCTTCCTCCTCCTCATTTCTACCGTCTTCCTCCTCCTCCTCCTCCTCCTCCTCCTTCTCTTCCTCCTACTCCTCTTCCTCCTCCTCCTCCTCCTCCTCCTCTTCCTCCTACTCCTCTTCCTCCTCTTCCTCCTCTTCCTCCTCTTCCTCTTCCTCCTACTCCTCTTCCTCCTCCTCCTCTTCCTCTTCCTCTTCCTCCTGTTCCTCTTCCTCCTACTCCTCTTCCTCCTCCTCCTCCTCCTCTTCCTCCTCCTCCTCTTCCTCGTCTCCCAGAGCAGATGAGACCAACATCGCACTTCTATGGTTTGCAAAGTCCAATTACTCTGTTTAATTACGTTCTCCGTAAAGTCAAAATTCCCATTCCTTTTACAAGGAATCTCACCCTTGTGAACGGATATATTTTCCTCGTGCGAAGAGTCACGTTCTCCGTGTGTGTTGTTCTTCATCGTTGCTATAAAAGTTCTTGAATTGTTATGTTCAAAGTTGGCATGTATTCGAGCTTTCACTTCGTGAATTTATTTTTTCGCGAATGTTTTTTTTTTTTTGACATGTCTGTATTTCCTTCTTTCTGTTCTTATTTTCTTTTCTTTTTCTTTTATTTTTTATTTTTCCTTTGTGTTTTGGATTTTTCTTTTCGAAGCAATTTTAGGAAAACCGTCGTGTACATGGACTTTATGCAAATATATCCTTATAAATTTCAAACAGGATTACGTAACATTATAGCAGGCAAGATGAATATTTTTATGCAGTCAATATAATAATAACAATATACGGTTTATTGGGTATAGCAGCATTACTGCTGAAAATATACAGCCTACAGAATTATGAAATCATAAAAGTATAACAGTGAAAAGATGGTGTTACAAGCATTAAATAACAAAACAAAACAGTAAGTTAAGGAATAGCCGTGTTGTTAGTCCTTCTTGTTGATTAAGTCTACAAATGTCGGTATGGGGCTCTTCTTATACCGGTCGGTGCGTGCTCTGACCGGCTTGATGGTATTGTGGTGACGCACCTGTTGCCGTGGTAGTGGTGCTGGTGGAGGTAGCAGGTTCCGGTGCCAAGGATGTTTCACTAGGGTGACTGCAAACGACTTCAGATGCTGAATGTAACGGTCAGCAAGGTTTGAAACCCCGAGTGTGGTGAGAGCGTGCCGATAGATGGTGTATGCGTTGCCAAGGATTGTGTGTGTGTGTGTGTGTGTGTGTGTGTGTGTGTGTGTGTGTGTGTGTGTGTGTGTGTGTGTGTATGTGTGTGTGTGTGTATTCACCTTGGTCTTTTGGATCACGTGATGGACTCGTAATCGACAGCTATTTCCCTCCCGGAAGAGAGCTCAGAGTTCGTATGACCGATCTATGGGTAATACTATGACCTTATACGCACACTCACACCCAACTCCCCGCCCACGAGAGTTGGAGTAACAACCCGCAGAGCAGCGGTACTGAAATTATTTCACCCCTGGGCCGGATTCGATCCTGGACCTCCGCAGTGGCAGCCGGGAACTCTACCATCTGCGCCACGAGTTTTGTGTGCGTGTGTGTGTGTATTCACCTCGGATCTGCTGCAGCCTCCTTTCGAGACAGCCAGACACCACCCTACGGCAGTGAGCTCAGAGCTCATTATTAGCAGATCTCTGGGTAGGTCTGAGACCACTCACACTCCACACACCGGGACAGCAAGGTCACAACTCCTTGACTAACGTCCCGTACCTACTCGCTGCTAGGTGAACAGGGGCTACACGTGAAAGGAGACAAACCCAACTTGTCTCCGCCCGGCCGGGGAATCGAACCCCGATTCTCCGGCTTGTGAGGCCAGTGCTTTACCAATCCGCCACCGGTCCGTGTACAAATACACCGGGCCGTGTGTGTGTGTGTGTGTGTGTGTGTGTGTGTGTGTGTGTGTGTGTGTGTGTGTGTGTGTGTGTGTGTGTGTGTGTGTGTGTGTGTGTGTGTGAGTGTGTGTGTGTGTGTGTGTGTGTGTATTTGCGCGCTGTGTTGAGTTCTGTTGAGTGTACTTGCATATAATTCATATGTATATCTCCAGCAGGACAGAGCTATTTGTGTCCCGTGTTCTCTGTATTCGAAATTTATAAAACAGTGATATCATAATATGTTTCTAGTTCACCTTGAAAATTATTTAAATATCTTCTTTCATAAGGAGAGCACTCAAACGCCATTACCTTTTTTCGCACAAATATTGACAAATAATGAAATGTGTAAAAAAAATTCTTTGTGATACGACTATCATTGATTGAATAAAATGGTATTCGTTCATTTATTTATCTATTTATTTATTTCCTTATTTATTTATTCATTTATTCATTTACTTATTTATTTATTTATTTATTCATTTATTTATTTATTTATTTATTTACTTATTTATTTATTTATTCATTTATTTATTTATTTATTTATTTATTTATTTATTTATTCATTTATTTGTTTGTTTGTTTGTTTGTTTATTTATTCTATATTTGGATTGTCTCACTCCTTCCTTTTCCTTTCTCCAAAGATGTAATATTATCAACAATTGCTATACAATCTTCATAGAACAAATTGCCGTGTACAATGTACACAACAATTTGTTCTATGTATACATGTGTGTATGTGTGTGGGGGGGTTGTGGGGGTGTGAGAGAGAGGGAGATTCACCATGGTCTTGGATCACATGTTGGACTCGTGATCGACAGCTATTTCCCTCCCGGAAGAGAGCTCAGAGCTCATATATGACCGACCTATGGGTAATGCTGTGACCATAGACGCAAACACACCCCCAACTCCCCACCCACGAGAGTTGGAGTAACGACTCGCAGCGCAGTGATACTGAAACTATTTTACTCCTGGCCGGGATTCGATCCCAGACCTCCGTAGTGGCGGCCGGGAACTCTACCACTGTGCCACGAGTTGTGTGTGTGTGTGTGTGTGTGTGTGTGTGTGTGTGTGTGTGTGTGTGTGTGTGTGTGTGTGTGTGTGTGTGTGTGTGTGTGTGTGTGTCTGTGTCTGTGTCTGTGTCTGTGTGTATGTATATGTATATGTATATGTATATATATATGTATATGTATATGTAAACGTATATATATTTATGCATATGTGGTTATGGGGACATGTGTGTATACACATGACAGCAGCCTATAATCCGCATTAGGGTGGTCCACTTTTGTGTGTTTCATATCAAACATTGGGTCGATTCCAGGAAATGGAATGGATGACGGAATTAGGGAGAGGTTGGGCCTGAGGAGGAGAACTGGGAAGGGACAGGACCACAGTACCGGTCAATACCGGCTACCGTACAGGGAGGGTTGGTGGTAGAACGGTGGTGTATGGAAAAAAAATAATGAATACATACAGGCACGTGTTAACGCACATACACACACATACACACACACACAAAACACACACCTGTGTATTCATGTGGATTATAGTTCGGTCGGTATATGTACTGCTCGTAGCCACGCTGATGCACCGCCACTAATAGATTCCGTCTGCCTTCCTCCGAGACATCGGAACTATGATGCTATTGCCCCCTTACATATACACATAAACCCAAGAACACACATACACGCAAAACACACACACACACACACACACACACACACACACACACACACACACACACACACACACACACACACACACAAACACACATATTTGATATTTTTTCTTTGTGTTTAGTGTAGCTGTCTATGACATATTGGGTAGAAGAATCCCGGACATATTTTCCCAAACACACACGAGTAACATGATAAGAAATTCCAACACAATATAAATGTTCAGACAAGAACATTTTTTATACAAAACTAATTCGGCAATGCGGATTTACCCTCGTTTCGAACCCCAAGTGTTGGTGTTGCCCCCAGAGGACTCCACACCAGCCGTCGCTGACCCGTTGATACATAACACCAACTGCCTGTAAAAGAGCGAGTGTTGTATGCTGTGACATAAGAACAAATGCCCTTCATCTAATACTTTCCTGCCGGCGCGAAAAAGCGTTCAAAATTGGCGAGGACTCGAGTAAAGCGCTAAATTTAACTTCCGCCAATGTGGGGGAAAGTTCTGTTCAAGCGTGAGTATTTACTCACAGGCTTTGTCAAACACACGGATCCAAGTGTGACGGATTGCTGACCTCGCCTTCGTTGTTTACGTGTAAACACGAAAGCGTGTTTGCATGCTTGCATTGCAAGCGTCCTTGATTTCCCGAGTGGTTACGCATTGTACACACACATGCGAAGATACATATGTACACACATAAATACATGCACAAACATAAACGCACACACACACAAAAACACATGCGCACACATACATACATACATACATGCATACATATATACATACATACATACATACATACATACATACATACATACATACATATATATGTGTGTATATATATATATATATATACACACATATATATATATATACATATATATATATATATATATATATATATATATATATATATATGTATGTATATATGCATGAGAAATCACATAAACTCGTGATTCTAAATATGCGGAAAAACCACCAAGGAATAAGATAAACTGATGACCAAGCGCTTTCGTCTATTCAGACATTCTCAGGGCACATAGAAAAGAAAAAGGACACAAGAATATATGCAAAGAGTATGAGCTCAGGAAGGGAACCGGGAAAGGCTGTGAGGCTCTATTGTCGACCTGACCCGTTCGCGGCAGCGGACGTTTGGGCTACTACTTTTTTCACAATAAAAATGCCCAGTTTGTAATACCATGACTTAAATTCAAGTTATCGACAAACGTATCATTGATCAGACTGGATTGTATTATATTTCTAGTCAAATACGACTTATTTTTAACAATTTCTTTAGCCCCCTCCCAATCTATGCAATGATTAAAATCCCTTTGGTGAATAAATAATGCATTAGAAATTTGCCCACTCTTGACGCTATACTGATGTTGTTTTAACCTTACTTTTAATTCTTTTCCACATATGTGTATTTATGTACAATATACGTATGTATATATCATAGTTATCAACATACATGCATATATATTTGTAAATATATCTGTTATTGTTCATGTTCTAGTATATACTTTTGCATATGTATATGTGTATATGTTTCTATGTGTGTAATTATTCAGATAATTTCCTTCGGAGGTGGTAAGGAAAGATTAGAATAGAGAAATGTTGACCAGGTTGTCTTGTGTTGGTAGGACCGATTTGTCTTCCTTGGTCTAATTAGTCTTGGAGAGTCTGAGGAGTTGATCTAATCTCTTAGGTACGCCCGTGTTGTTCTCGATTGCAAGGATGTTGACCGAACGTTTTTCCAAGAATTATGGTCTTCATTTGTCTTATATTTTTAATTCGTCAATTTTCTTCTTCTTTGCCATTTTTCTTTCTTCAGTTGCGCGCCATTTTTGTTTTAAATCCATCACGGATGGAAGAGTTCTAGGTTACTGAACACATACATGTTTATTTGTTTTGTTATCATTTGTCTGTTTGTTTATTATTGTTTGCTTGATTCTCATTTATTATTAGTTATATGTCAATTTTTTATTTAATGTTTACCTGTTTGTTTATCATTTAACTATACCTATGCATTTATTTATGTATTTTATTTATTAATTACATTATTATAGTTTTTATTTTTTCATTTATTTATTTACCATTATTTTTTTATTCTATTATAATTTTTTTTTCTTTTTTTTTCTTTTTTGCATCCGACCTAGATATGGATCAAAAGGTCTCCTGTCGGCATGCTCCACCTTTGTAATCCTTTGTAATAAAAAAGGGAGTTTGTTGAAAATAAATATTGAAAAAAGATACATCAGTTAGAAAAACAAAGCTGTTTTGTTTGTCTTTTGTCTCTAGGTCAAATACACCAAATTATATGTTGTTCTAGTCACTTGGACAAAATGTAATGACACATTTGTAAAACTAATTCCGACTGTGGGTTCTTCATGATTATGTTGTTCTAGTATTTAAACTTTTTGGAAACTTATACACCACCTAAATCAGTTCTGTCCTATCCTTTTTCACCTTATATCCAATCGATATGCCAGGAAAAAAAAAATATTGACACCCCTACTGACCAGAGTTACGTAGAAAAATACTAATCCCTTTTAACTTCTAATGTCCCTTCAGTCTGATGCCTTTCTTAAACCTCCACTTTACCATCTACGTGATTGAAAGTGCCGGTAGGAGACCTTTTGGTCCATATCAAGGTCGTATGCGAAAAAAAAAATATAATAATGATAAATAGATAAATTGATAAATAAAAAATATAATAATGTAAATAATAATAAATAGAATAAATGTATAGGTATAGTTAAATAGTAAACAAGCAGGTAAATAGTAAATGATAATAAATTGACATATAACTAATAATGAATGATAATCAAGCAAATAATAATAAACAAACAGACAAATAATAACAAAACAAATAAACAAATGACATAAGATAAATGACAGTCATTACAGCATCTTGCTTAGGTGCTTATCTAAATGATTCTTAAAACTTAAAACTCAGACTCTTCGGTGCTATATCCTCCTTAAGGACAGAAGCGCAGCTGATCTCCTATCCAACAACTAGAGGTTCTTGAAGATGTAATTCTATTGGTTGAAACCTTCACCTTTCCTGAATGAAATCGTCTGCCCTTAACCTGTACATGACGTCACAGAAATGAAGGCTATCCATACGTCTCACTATGATTTTCCCTTAGTTTAATAAAATCACCTTGCGCAGTTAACGATCAAGAAAGGATACCTTATATTTTACAATGGATTACAAAGGCGGAGCATGCCGACAGGAGACCTTTTGGTCCATATCTAGTTCGGATGCGAAAAAAATCATAATAATAATAAGATGATAAATAAAAACTATAATAATTTGAATAAATAAAATACATAAATAAATGCATAGGTATTTTACAAAATCGACATAATTTTTGACATATCCTATTTGAGAGGAGGGTTTCACTGAGAAAAACTTCTAGTGGGATTTAGAACGAATAACTATAGTCATAAAACACAGCGGGTGAAGTTCTTGTTGTAACTTTGCACTCTTTCTTTTGATGAACGCCAATCTAATATTTTCAACAAATAGATGACCATAAACAATGAGGGAGTTAAAAGTGAATTTACTCTATCTTTTTATTCATTCGTTTATTCATTTATTCATTTATTCATTTATTAATCTATTCATTTATTCATTTATTCATTTATTCATTTATTCATTTATTCATTTATTCATTTATTCATTTATTCATTTATTCATTTATTCATTTATTTATTCATTTATTTGTTTACCATCTTCATTTCTATTAATTGTTTTACATATTCTTTTATTCTTTGTCTGTTTGTTTATTGATTTATGTATTTATTATCTGTCTTTACTTGTCTATGTGTATCTATTTCTTTATTCATCAGTTTGTTAAAATTTCAACTAATTAATGTATCTATTTACCTATCTATTTATTTATGTATCTATCTATTCACTTAGCTATCTATTCATTTGTTTATGTATATCTTTATTTCTTTGTTTATACATACATACATACATACATACATACATACATACATACATACATACATACATACATACATACATACATACATACATACATACAGTGAATGCAGACACATAAGTTTAGTTTGTTTGCATGTGTGTGTGTGTGTGTGTGTGTGTGTGTGTGTGTGTGTGTGTGTGTGTGTGTGTGTGTGTGTGTGTGTGTGTGTGTGTGTGTGTGTGTGTGTGTGTTCGTGTGTGTGTGTGTGTGTGTGTGTGTGTGTGTGTGTTCGTGTGTGTGTGTGTGTGTGTGTGTGTGTGTGTGTGTGTGTGTGTGTGTGTGTGTGTGTGTGTGTGTGTGTGTGTGTGTGTGTGTGTGTGTGTGTGTGTGTGTGTGTGTGTTCGTGTGTGTGTGTGTGTGTGTGTGTGTGTGTGTGTGTGTGTGTGTGTGTGTGTGTGTGTGTGTGTGTGTGTGTGTGTGTGTGTGTGTGTGTGTGTGTTCGTGTGTGTGTGTGTGTGTGTGTCTGTGTGTGTGTGTGTGTGTGTGTGTGTGTGTGTGTGTGTGTGTGTGTGTGTGTGTGTGTGTGTGTGTGTGTGTGTGTGTGTGTGTGTGTGTGTGTGTGTGTGTGTGTGTGTGTGTGTGTGTGTGTGCGTGTGCTCATGTCTTTGGGCAACTGTGAACCATAACTTTCATAACAGCTTATGTTATCAAACACAACCTTGATTTCGGGAGATGCAAGCAAGGAATGAAAGGCCAAATTCAAGCTAACCGTCTTCGCAATTAACCTGGACTGTTAGTGACCTCCTTGGTAGGTTAACGAATGCATTTGAAAGCCTCCCAAGATGCTTTGGTGTGGCTCAAAGGAACACAATATTGGCTTAATGAACTTTGTTTTGGGTCTAAGTATAGATCCCCCAGTAAGTGTGATGGTGGGAGATGGACTGGCAACGCAATTTGCTCTGTTGGCAAAGCTTAGCTAGTTGCCTCTTGTTCGTGTTTGATTGCCTTTGTGATGGTCTGAGAGAGAGAGAGTGACGGGGGGGGGGGGTGAGTAAAGGAGGGAGAGGACAGTGGGTAGATTGAGGAAAATAGATGAAGTAGGGAGAGATAGAGAAGAGAAAGCGAGAGAAAGTTGAAAAAGCATCAAAAGACAGAGACAGACAGAGACAAATGGAGGGAAAGAAATGGACAAAAATAGGGATAGAATAGTTGTAGTTATGGATTGTCTTTTCACACAAGGATAACTGAATTGATATATGATATTTTTTTTTCCGTGGAAGGCTAAAACAACAATCTGTAAAACCAAGAGTGAAATAGGTTAGTTTTCCTGCCATAGACGAAAGAAATTGGGAACAAAACATATACATTTTGTTCAATCTTTATAGTATTATTTCACATGAACGAGGATGTCTAATTTGGTAGTTTGAGAGGTATTGTTGGTGTAACGAGGATGGATCGAGTGAGATATGATTAGGAGAGGCATAGAACAGAGATGGAAAGAGAGTTGTCGATTGTGTTTGATGAAAGAATACTAAGGTGGATTGGACATATGGAAAGAATAAATGAACAAAAACCTAACAGAAAATCGTGGAAACCTCAAGTGGGTGGAGGAAGTGAAAAAAAAAAACAAGATAAAGGTGGATAGACTAAGTAAATTGGAGTTTTGAATACAAGAGGAATGCCTGTTGAGCAAGGGAGAGAGAGTGCAAAACAGACGGAAGTGAATGGAGAGTGATTGTAAATGGATAGGGAAATGACGCGACCCGAGAGGTTCATCTTGTTTTCTCCATAAGTGTCTCCAGTTTATGAGAGTTTATGAAAGAGAGCTGGGAGTGAATTTGTCATATAATGAAGCGGTGGGGGTAAACCAGCCCCGGCTTTTGGGCCCTGCTGTGGAGGACCTCTATCCCGAGGTATTTGACGGACGATAATGATGGCCCTTTATACTGGAGGTGCTAAGATGAATTGGGTGACGAATGGGTCTTGTATGGGTTTGGATGAGTAAGGGATGATTGTGAGGTGGATGTATACCTTAACTTAGCTATCCCCTGTATAGAGATGAAAAGTCCCTTAGGTATGTATGAATGAACAAAACGTATACAACGGATCACCAATGTTATTCATTTTTAGTAGTACTTTTACATAAACAACGAGATTTACTTCCACCGAAACCAAAAGAATCGCCACACTGACACGAAAATGTTTGAGAGAAAAGATCTTTTTCTAATATAATACGATTACCACCTAAAAATGAGATAAATATTTGATACCCCAGGAGACGCATAACTGCAACAAAGTTCGTTTTCTTCCAATGTGCTCAGACATCTATAAGTCATCGTTAACTGTTGGACACGAACTCTGGGCGCATAACGTAAATAGCATGTGAAACCATCGTCCTTATTATCCTGCTATCTCTGATAAGCGTGGTAAAGGGTTTCTTAATACCCTTGCAGTAGAGACATATGAAATGAGGAAAGAACTGTTATATTTTGTTTTCATGTCCGGGTTAGTTTATATTAGTTCTTACTGAAATATTATTAGAGTTCTTGGAACATCGTCTATAGATAGAAAAATGTGTGATTGGTGATAAAGTAATGAATATTGCAACTAGATATGTTGAAAAAGGAGGGGTAGATGACATCATGTATGTGTTTACCTGTGTACGGTGTGTGTATGTGTGTGTGTGTGTGTGTGTGTGTGTGTGTGTGTGTGTGTGTGTGTGTGTGTGTGTGTGTGTGTGTGTGTGTGTGTGTGTGTGTGTGTGTGTGTGTGTGTGTGTGTGTGTGTGTGTGTGTGTAATCATTACGATCATTCAACGACGTCCTTATGATTAAAAAACATCAAGTATAATAAGAAACAGTTCAAAAAATTCAAAAATATTCAAAAATGTTTGAATAAGTATCTGTAACGGACAATAGTGTCCTTTAGATAATGACATTTGAGATCCGTTACATAATGATTGTCGGAGGATTTATTACATAACTGTTCTCAAAAGCCGCTTGAAGAACAAATGTCAGACTATTCCTTACCGGCTTCGATAATATATTAGACAACAGATGCCGGAATGTCTGTTAGATAACATACTCCAAAAGATAAGTTATTTAGTGATGACTAAAACAAGTTAAATCTTGAGTTTCAGGAATAGATTAAGTAACTACTACCAGAAAATATCTACAGTTTATTGAAATATGTTGAATAAAATGCACGGGATCTTCTCCTAAATTCATAATAAGGTCAGTTGGTCTTATAGCTAACTGTTAACAAAGGCTCATTAGATAAAGTCTTCCAGAACCCCCGTGGAGAGTCTTGAAGAAAACGATTTCCAAAGGTAACCGGAAGAGGTTTTGTTGATGTTGTTATGGACTATAGATTACCAACTCTTCCATCCTTGTGATCGATTTTGCGCCCCTGTTGTCGATCCCTTCGCATTCCATAGGTTGGTTTAGTTACTCAGAGGTATTTATACTTTGGTTAATAGTCCTTTATATGCACAGGTGGCGTAATCGGAATCGTGCATTATCTTAGTTGTGGGTTCGAATCCAGCACTCCTCTCCGATTTTGCGCCGCTGTTGTCGATCATCTCGCGTTCCATAGGTTAGTTTAGTTAGTCAGGGGTATTTATAATTTGATTAATAGTCCTGTATATGCACTGGTGGCGTAATCGGAATCGTGCATTAGCTTAGTTGTGGGTTCGAATCCAGCACTCCCCTCCGACCCCCAACAGTTACTATTGCCTGCTCCAATAATGCCCAAAGCTGTCCCAGCTACTCAGCACCTCTTGGCGTAGACTGTTCACCAGCTTTTTCTAATAGTTCTGTGTTTGTAGGAAGGATTGGAGAAGTGGGTGAAGGTATTGGAGTTTTCTCGGCCGGGATTTGGTGTAAAGTCATTGTTGTTAGAATGGGTATATAGCAGAATAAGTAATTATTGTAGTGTGTTGTGTAAGTTAGCCAGTCTAGCAGTATATATGTAGAATTGGTAAATGTCTCTCTATATTATAGTAAAATGAATAAGTTACTGGTGCTTGGGATAGACAAATTCGAGATGAGTCCTTTCTTTACTGACCCCAGTCTTCTTCTATATACAAATACACAGCAACCACCGAGAAAGACACGGGGGTTGCCAGAATAATTATTTACATGTTGGCTGTTACCATAAGTACACACATACATAGAGAAAGAAAAGGTCGTTGAGACGGTTGCGTGAAGATCAAAGCGTGACGGCGACACACCGTCGGCTTCTTTGTTCACGCAGAAGTTTCCGGGCGTCTGACCCGACATGCAGCGAAGCCCCCTGATCAAGCGCTAGCGGATTCTTTTGATGTCGGGAAAAACACGAAGTTCGGCTGCCAGATGGTCCGGATACTGGTTGGACATCGGGTCCTCTCTGGTCACTTTAGGTGTCATAAACAGTCCCTTGTGAGGATCCGTGCCAATGAAGAACATCTTTAGAGTTTGTTTGAAGGCGTTGGAGTACTGGTGGAGCTACATGCGTGTGTGCACGTCTGCATCGAAAGGCGACGATAACATATATGGTAATGAAATGGTGGCCTAATAGTCTACCTAAAGGGATTAGAATAACATTGGTTTCCAGAACGTATGATAACAATTCCTAGAGCGTCTGGAAGAGTCTCTGAAACAACAGACTCCGGAAGAAAAGGCTCAGTATACCAGAGTCTAACGATTGCTCAGGGAGGCTCGGGTACATCCTCTTTAAGGTCTGCGGGGCCTCAATATTGGTTCACTCGGCCTCTCTGCCTCACGCCTTCCTCGCGCCTTCCTCGTTGCCTCCCCTCGCCGCCTTCAGGTTCTTGCCGCTCCTGAAGGAGACGTGGTGACTCCCTCAGGAAAAATACACGGGACTTCGTTAATTAGTGTCACTAGGTCTGTGACGCTGGAACCTTTCTCATTTGTATTTTCAATTTCGTTTTTGTTTTCGTTCTCTACGTTGAGTAGTGTCAACAAAAGTGTGAATGTCTTTTTATACCCCCGTCATTTTTTTTTTCCTCTTCATTTTCGTTTAGATTTAAAACCTTAATTTACAACACTACAGACTCTGAATCTGGGTATATGGTAAACAAACCTAGCATACACGAAACTGTGTATGGATGTTATATTCAATTCAATGATATTTCAGTTTCATTCTGAGCAGAATTTATATCCTTCCCAAACACACGTCAAAGGTTTAGATTTTAGGAACCCTTAACCATCTTTCATATTCACCTTTAGGGATTATTTAAGTGATAGATAATAGACAGCAGAGCTTGGTTTTTAAGGTTGTGATTCACTTTGGTCTTTGGATCACGTGTTGGACTCGTGATCGACAGCTAGTTCCCTCCCGGAAGAGAGCTCAGAGCTCGTATGACCGATCTATGGGTAATTCTTTGACCTTACACGCACACACACACCCAACTCCCCGCCCACGAGAGTTGGAGTAACGACTCGAAGCGCAGCTATACTGAAATAATTTTCAGCCCTGGGCAGGATTCGAACCCGGACCGCCGTAGTGACAGTTTGGGACTCTACCAACCGCGCCACCAAATCGTGTGTGTGTGTGTGTGTGTGTGTGTGTGTGTGTGTGTGTGTGTGTGTGTGTGTGTGTGTGTGTGTGTGTGTGTGTGTGTGTGTGTGTGTGTGTGTGTGTGTACATTTGTTCAACTGTGTTAATGCTTGTTTCTGTGAGTATATATATTCTCTAAATGCAATTCTGAGAAGAGCTCTTACTCCATTTGAATCTTCAGACAATACCATCCCCTGGTGTACAATGGAAGAAATAACTAAAACACATCTATGCACACATGAAGACATCCAGGAATTAAGGAAATACTTAGAATACCTGCATGGACACAGAACCAAGTGCAAGAAACCATGAACCTTATTGAAGGCACAGTAGATATACAGTTGGAAGACCCATTTTTCTTCTTTTCGTGTATCAAGGAGTGGTAAGGAGATTGAAAAAGTAAATAGATCAAATTAAGGAGATAGAGAGCACTACTCCGGAAGAACGTGAGGAAGAGTATACTAGTTCGAATTTAGGTACAAGTGTTGGGGAATTGTTTTGAATTGTTTCATTTATTCATTTGTCTATTTAATTGTTTATTCATTTTTGTTCACCTGTTTACTTGTTTTTTTTATATTTGTTTGCATTTTTATTTACTTTGTCTTTAGTTTATTTATTTATCGATTTATTCATTTACTTATTTGTTTATTTGTATATTTACGTTTTATCTATTTTATCATTTATTTTATTTCCATGTATATATATTTATTCATCTACTCATCTATTTATATATCTATCTATTTTTCTCTTTATCTATTCAATCATTTCTCTATCTATTCATTTATTCCACTGTTTATCTATCTATCTATTGATTTATCTATTCATTTATTTATCTATTTATTCATTTACGTATTCGTTCATTAATCAATTTATTAATATATTTTTTATTTGTTATGAAGTAATAGGCAAATACAAAAATTTCTAAAAAAAAAAAAATAGTTTTAGAGCGTCTCAGAAGAACTTAGTTTCATTGCTGATCACCAGCTCTTCTATCCTCGTAGTGGAAAGCATAGAGAAAGAGGTATAGCAGTTTTCAAAAACACCTTTAGACTTTTTGCTATCGGATGAAGGCACGCTGAGGTTGAAGAGAAGCTTCTGGCGACATCAAAAAATTAATGAAGAAGCACGTATGGAAAGTGCCAAGATTTGAAATATAGTTATTGTATTAAGTACAGTTATATGTAAAAATCAGCAACGACTGCAACAGCACTGTAGGAAAGACAGCCAACGTAGAGTATGGGATCCCATATTCTGTGTTTGGGCTCTTTCCTAAAGTACAGTTATATTCGTATGCTTGGCTGTAAAGTATACAAAAGAGCTCCGGGGGACTTGGATTATTTATAAATAGACAGAGAACTCTCCCACTGTATCCTCGAGTAAAGATACTTTTTTTCTTCAACTTCTGTTGCATGTGTTGCAGTTACGTAAACAAACTTATTCTCACTCTCCGATGTGCGGTGGTATTCTTAAAAAATTCTTTCCCTCCCAAGGATTTATATAAGATTTATGTAAGAAAAGATTTATGTAAGGAAAGAATTTTTTTATGAATACTACCGTGATATTCTTACTGTAGTATTCTAAAAAAAATCTGTCCCTTCCAAGGATTTATATAAGATTTATGTAAGAAAAGACTTATGTAAGGAAAGAATTTCTTTTAAGAATACTACCGTAATATTCTAACGTTGGTATTCTAAAAAAAAATATGTCCCTCCCAAGGATTTATATAAGATTTATATAAGAAAAGACTTATGTAAGGAAAGAATTTCTTTTATGAATACTACCGTGATATTCTTACGGTGGTATTCTAAAAAAAAATATGTCCCTTCCAAGGATTTATATAAAATTTATATAAGAAAATATTTATGTAAGGAAAGAATTTTTTACGAATACCAGTGTAAGATTCTTACGGTGGTATTCTTAGAAAAAATATTTACCTTCCAAGGATTTATATAAGATTTATATAAGGAAAGATTTATATAAGTAAAGATTTTTTTAAGAATACCACCGTTTGTATCTTGTACCAAGAAACGAGGACAAAAGAATATCGTAATATGATTGACCATAAAGTAATGAACCCTCTTGTTAACTACCGTTAACAGCCATATACTGAAGCTATTTATGGTAACAATGTACACAAACTGCTGTAGAAACTTCCTCCAACTACATACCTACTCCAATTCGCATCGCCAGGAAAAGTTGTGAAAAAAAATTCGTATAAGTTGACAATTGATTTTCTTGTTGGACCTCAACAATAATGTGGAAACTTTCAGAAGTGGAGGCGTGTCCCCGGTGAGTTTCTTTCTTTGCTCCAACAACTCTTGTCCAACGGCAGCATAATGGCCGTGATACGGAATCAGAAATTGCTGGGGAGGTGATTTCACATATTTCCACATATACTGTATTCACCTTCCCATTTCCACGCAGTGGGAAACGAGAAATCTACGGTAGGGCCAAGTCTTGTCAGTTGCGTCACATACACACACACACACACACACACACACATATATATATATATATATATATATATATATATATATATATATATATATATATATGTGTGTGTGTGTATATATATATATATATTTTCTTTTCTTTTCTTTTCTTTTTCGTTCTTTCTTTCTTTTTTTTCTTTTTTCTTCTTTTCTTCTTTTTTTCTTTTTTTTTTCTTTTTTTTTCCGACGTTGGGTTACCTCCCTGCCTGGCTATGAGTGTCTGGAAATGGTCTCTTCCTACTGTAATTACTTTCAGAAAATTTTGTTCAGTTGCAAGAAAGCCCTCTCATTGCCCCTCCCCCAAAATGAAAAAGTATCATGATTATCCCAATCAGCATGATGGGGAGTACCGTTTTCTTATACACAGATGGCGACTGCTCCCAAGGAAGTAGTTTACGAAAATTTAAAATATAAACAGTTACCTGAAACGAGATGCCAGGAAGAAAAATCTGAAGTGGGTTTTGAGCTCGGTCACAACAGAAAAAACAAAAGGAAGGTTATTGTGTTTACCAAGACTCAAAGGCTGTTGTGACCTTGGTGCAGCCTTGTTGACTCTATTTTCTTTTTTTTTTAACCCAATTTTTTTATTTTGTGGACAAGATGGCTAAACAACGGAATGAATGAGGGATCCTTTCAATGCGAAATGATTTCGGGGATATCTAAGTACCGGGTATGTGATTTTCAGTCGATTCAGAGAAGTTCAATCAGCTCAATGGACCTCTTGGTGTATCTTCATGGGTCATTATGTAATTGTAGCTATATTATTATTATTATTATTATTATTTTTTTTTTTTTTTTTTTTTTTTTTTTAAGGCATCCTTCTCTTTAGATGTAATTGTAGCTATAGTGTGTTTGGGATTTTTTTTTTTTTTTTTTTTTTTTTAATGAAGGAAAGCACCTTTCTCTCTTAGCCAGTACCACGCTGGTCTTGCAATTTCCTATTCCCAACAATGACTATTACCTTCCCCAACAGTCCCTAAAACGGATAACAGGGCAAATGTCTCGGCTCCGGCCCCCGCTACGCGTCTCCTGGCGTCGGTCCCCTATTGTTTTATGGCCCTAGGAAGAGACTTGAAAGACCTTTGTCCTACACGCTCACGAACGAAGACTACTGGCTGCTCACTGAAGAAATACTAAAATGGAGTTTCTTGAAAGGTCCTAACCCAGCCACTCAGGAGTCTCACTTACAAAGAATTACAAAGGCGGAGCATCCGGACAGGAGACCTTTTGGTCCATATCTAGGTCGGATGCAAAAAATAAACAAATCATAATGATAGTAAATTAATAAATAAAAAATATAATAATGTAAATAACAAATAAAAATATAAATAAATGCATAGGTATAGTTAGATAATAAACATACTTCATGCCTTTAGCTCTGCCTAACGGAGCTGATGACTCGAACCGTAAGCGGCAGTTTCCCTCCCTGACCACTACTCCACGGGAACTTAACTTACACTCTCTGGAAAGACGCAGAGTGCAGGGTGATCTAATAGAGGTGTTCAAGTGGATCAAAGGCTTTAACAAGGGTGATGCAAACAAGGTCATCATATTAAAACAACAGGGCAGGACTCGCAGTAATGGTTATAAACTGGAAAAATTTTGATTTAAAAAGGAAATAGGCAAGAATTGGTTTACTAATAGGGTGGTCGATGAATGGAATAAACATAGTAACCATGTAGTAAGCGCTGAAACTTTCAGTTGTTTTAAGAAACGATTTGACAACTTTATGGATGGGGATGATAGGTGGTGATGGATACGGAGCTGCCTAGTGTAGGCCTTATGGTCTCTTGCAGTCTCCTTCATTCTTATGTTCTTATGTTGTTCTAACGATTTTCATTCATTTTTTGGTGAAGTCAATGTTATGATTTTGAGCTCAAATGTTTTAGTACTCAATCACTGCCGCTGTGGCAAGTTCGGTTTCATACTCAACTCGTAGTCACATAGGTTCAAGTTTGATCCCAAATGCTACTAATAAGTTCTACCTATCCTAGAAAATATAACACAAAGGGCAAAGGTGACGCCAAGAATCACAACTGAGCGCCTCAAGGCGCAAGATTCCTCAATTTTGTTATGAGATTCCTGATTTTACCAAACCTATACCTTCATAATTGTTGCCTAATGTCTTTCCTGTAAGTGAATAAAATCACCTGACGACATCTAAAACATAACCTATACGTTGCCAGTTGACAGTATAAGCTACAGTTAAGACAGTTTCCGTCGCCTTGGTAGGGTAAAACCAGCTGGCAACGATCAGGTTAGAGGTTATAAATAAACCCTGTTTGTGAAGGAGTTAAAAGTTAGGGAATTGTTTCAGATCTCTTCGAGATTTTCGTTTCTTTTCGTTCAAAGGAATTATATAAACGTGTTATCGCGACCAAAAAATCTGAAGAAAACCGAAAAGAGTATTAGTCTGGCTAATCCAATGATTTGCTGAGGAGTTTAAATGTTACGAACAAATGAATCAAGTCAGATAATGAACGAAATCGCTTGACGGCAGATACAGTTAATGATAAGGTAGCACCCGGTATGTAAGGAGACAGGGTATCCTTTTTAGCTACGGAGGAATTGCTATTGAGGTGAATGACGCATCACGACGACAACAAGATTATAAAGAAAAGCTAGGTGGCAGTTGTAGCCAAAGAAAGTGGCAGTTGTAGCCAAAGGAATTGGCAGTTGTAGTCAAAGAAAGTGACAGTTGTAGCCAAAGGAAGTGACAGTTGTAGCCAAAGAAAGTGACAGTTGTAGCCAAAGGAAGTGACAGTTGTAGCCAAAGGAAGTGACAGTTGTAGCCAAAGGAAGTGGCAGCTGTAGCCAAAGGAGTTGGCAGTTGTAGCCAAAGGAAATGGCAGTTGTAGCCAAAGAAAGTGGCAGTTGTAGCCAAAGGAAGTGGCAGTTGTAGCCAAAAGAAGTGACAGTTGTAGCTAAAGAAAGTGACAGCTGTAGCCAAAGGAATTGGCAGTTGTAGCCAAAGAAAGTGACAGTTGTAGCCAAAGGAAGTGACAGTTGTAGCCAAAGGAAGTGGCAGTTGTAGCCAAAGGAAGTGACAGTTGTAGCCAAAGGAAGTGGCAGCTGTAGCCAAAGGAATTGGCAGTTGTAGCCAAAGGAAATGGCACTTATAGCCAAAGGAAGTGACAGTTGTAGCCAAAGGAAGTGACAGTTGTAACCAAAGGAATGACAGTTCTAGCCAAAGAAAGTGGCCGTTGTAGCCAAAGCAAGTGATATTTGTAGCCAGAGGAATTGCCATTTGTAGCCAAAGAAAGTGGCAGTTGTAGCCAAAGGAAGTGACAGTTGTAGCCAAAGGAAATGACAGTTGTAGCCAAAGGAATTGGCAGTTGTAGCCAAAGGAGGTGGCCATTGTAGCCAAATGAAGTGGCAGTTGTAGCCAAAGAAAGTGGCAGTTGTAGCCAAAGGAAGGGACCATTGTAGCCAAAGGAAGTGACCGTTGTAGCCAAAGGAAGTGACCGTTGTAGCCAAAGGAAGTGACAGTTGTAGCCAAGAGAAGTGACAGTTGTAGCCAAATGAAGTGGTAGTTATATCCAAAAAAGTAGCAGTTATAGCCAAAAAAAGTGGCAGTTGTAGGCAAAGGAAGTGGCAGTTGTAGGCAAATGAAGTGGCAGTTGTAGCCAAAAAAGTGGCAGTTATAGCAAAAGGAAGTGGCAGTTGTAGCCAAAGGAAGTGGCAGTTGTAGCCAAAGGAAAAGTAATACAACCCGATACGGAAGGGATGCCTCAAGATAGATGCCATCATGATGAACGAAATAGTTTACAGAAAAAAAAAAAAAAAAAACGTCGCTTTTGGAACCATATAGTGTCCTAGTGATGTAGTGGTTTAGTGATTCCTATTAGTGACTTTAGCGAGGAGAACACATTAAAACCAACACAGCCCCGCCGTCGGTGGGTCTCTGTTGGGTCTGAATATGTAATTTGGGTCCCGAATTTAAAAATTTTGGATTTTTCTTTATGAAGTAAAAAAGGACGTTCGTGACCTGCATCTGGACGGGTTATGTATTTCTCTCTCTCTCTGAGAGAGAGAGAGAGAGAGAGAGAGAGAGAGAGAGAGAGAGAGAGAGAGAGAGAGAGAGAGAGAGAGAGAGAGAGAGACAGAGAGAGGGAGGGAGGGAGAGAGAGAGCAAAATAGAGAGAGAGCAAAAGAGAAATGGAGAGAGCAAAAGAAAGGGAGAGAGAGAGAGAAAGAGAGAGAGAGAGAGAGAGAGAGAGAGAGAGAGAGAGAGAGAGAGAGAGAGAGCAAAATAGAGAGAGAGAGAGAGAAAGAGAGCAAAAGAGAGAGAGAATGAGAGAACAAGAGAGAGAGAGAGAGAGAGAGAGAGAGAGAGAGAGAGAGAGAGAGAGAGAGAGAGAGAGAGAGAGAGAGAGAGAGAGAGAAGATGAGAAGCTTACGCCTGGAGGTGCTGAGTAGCTGCGTCCGAAGCCGTCATCTTTGCCTTATTATGTGCTTTGAGAACTGTTGGAGCAGCTAAGAAACAGTCACTATTATGAATCGGAAAACGGTGCGGGATTCGAACCCACAAATAAGCGAAAGCAAGACCAGCACACTTCAGATTAAGCCGCTAATAGTAGAGAGGGAGGGATATACAAAAATTGGCAAACACGTTATTTAAGGAAGCAGGAAATTAAAACTACTGCTTATAGTGGTCATCCCATTTCGGGATTGTTGGACAGAGAACAAGGGAACACTTTGCCTAAGTGGCATTAAAACCCAACGAATTAGACTGAGACATACCTCCCATTAGACTTTTAAATGAACGTAAGAACTCATATCTAGAAGTCTCTGTACAACAAGCCCTGACATCCATGATTGGTATCATATATACGATTTTAATTCATCTCTTTTTCATGCAATTTCTTACCCAATATGTCATTTTCTCAATTTCTTATATTAATTTTCCCT
>NC_134778.1:6175588-6183088 GCF_046742065.1 Oratosquilla oratoria
GCACGCAGACACATGTGTCCTCATGCAAACATAGATTTGAAATTACGCTCAGGTTTAATTTCCTCTCCCACATGTGTATGTGTGTGTGTGTGTGTGTGTGTGTGTGTGTGTGTGTGTGTGTGTGTGTGTGTGTGTGTGTGTGTGTGTGTGTGTGTGTGTGTGTGTGTGTGTGTGTGTGTGTGTGTGTGTGTGTGTGTGTGTGTGTGTGTGTGTGTGTGTGTGTGTGTGCGTATGTGTGTGTGTGTGTGTGTGTGTGTGTGTGTGTGTGTGTGTGTGTGTGTGTGTGTGTGTGTGTGTGTGTGTGTGTGTGTGTGTGTGTGTGTGTGTGTGTGTGTGTGTGTGTGTGTGTGTGTGTGTGTGTGTGTGTGTGTGTGTGATTCACCTTGGTCTTGGAATATGTGCTAGACGCGTGACAGTCTACTATCAACCTCCCATCTGAGAGCTCAGAGCTCATGTATATAATGATGTGACCTAGTATACACAAGAATGCTTTCCCTTTCCTCAAGGGGGACAGTAACGGCTTGCAGTATGGCAGTGGACGCTCTAGTACACTGAGCACAAAAACATATAATCGCTTACTATTATAAGTCTTACAAATTAAATACTATTTCGTGATTTACTATTAATTATTCTGCCATATCAGCCTTTGTACATGTCTCTATCTTATTTCCTATCTATGTACCATTCGATTCTTTTTATCCAATATATAGTAAAATATGCCGTATAGTACATTAGATATCACTCATTAAGACAATAACAGCGATATGTATTAATTCCATGACACGTGGCAACAACGTTTTTCCCTGCCATGTTGCCAAGTCGAAGTGTTGCAGGTGAAACAGATGGGAATAACAGCGATTTGGATCAATTTTATGACACGTGGCAAGAGCGCTTTTTCCTTGCCATGGTGCCACGTTGAAGTGCTGCAGGTGACATAGATGGGATGGTATGAGTAATCAATGCTATAGTCCTAGAATTTGATACTCGTTGTCCTATAGAGCTACTTTCATTACGTTTAGAATGAAATAAAAGCGAGAAAGGCATACACCAAGGTTGATTAGGCGCCACGTGTCACACCTTGAACGGACTCCTTGTGGCGCACTGAGTGTAGTACACAAACCTATGGGCTTCCATATTACACGAGTACTTTCGCCTTAAAATTAAATTTCTCTCGTCACAGTGAGAGGGTGTCATCTTTGAAGATGAACCAGATCCCGGTTTTTCCTCCCCTTCCCCATTCCCCCCACCCTCCCTCCTCCCCCCACCTCCCCATCATCCCCCCCTTGACCGTGGCCATCAACCTGTCTCCCACGGGAGGAACCTGGGGGGAGGAGAGGTGTGGCAGACGTCCACATAAGTTGACACTTGTGAGATGGCGAGCAACGGTATGGGATTGGTGTATATATTACACAACACATGGATTCTTAACCTGTTTCCCTTCGTACACATGACTTATGGATTACTGTTCTCTAGCCTCAAGATGATCACTTCATTTCTGAGTAGAATCAGAACCATTGGTGTAGGACGATATTACACAGCACATGGATTCTTAACCTGTTTTCTCTCGTACACCTGACTTATGGATTACTGTTCTCTAGCCTCATGATAATCACTTCATTTCTGAGTAGAATCAGAACCATTGGTGTAGGAAGATATTACACAAAACATGGATTCTTAACCTGTTTCCCCTCGTACACCTGACTTATGGGTTACTGTTCTCTAGCCTCATGATAATCACTTCATTTTTGAGTAGAATCAGAACCATTAAGTCACAATGTTTTTTTAGGCTTGGTGGTACACCTGACTTATGGATTACTGTTCTCTAGCCTCATGATAATCACTTCATTTCTGAGTAGAATCAGAACCATTGGTGTAGGAAGACATTACACAAAACATGGATTCTTAACCTGTTTCCTCTCGTACCCCCGACTTATGGATTACTGTTTTCCAGTCTCATGATAATCACTTCATTTCTGAGTAGAATCAGAACCATTGGCGTATGAAGATGTTACACAAAACATGGATTTTAACCATGTTTCCTCTCGTACACCTGATTTATGGATTACTGTTCTCTAGCCTCATGATAATCACTTCATTTCTGAGTAGAATCAGAACCATTGGTATATGAAGATGTTACACAAAACATGGATTTTTAACCTGTTTCCTCTTGTACACCCGACTTATGGATTACTGTTCTCTAGCCTCATGATAATCACTTCATTTCTAAGTAGAATCAGAACCATTAATGTATGGGGATATTACACAAAACATGGATTTTTAACCTGTTTCCTCTCGTACACCTGACTTACGGATTACTGTTCTCTAGCCTCATGATAATCACTTCATTTCTGAGTAGAATCAAAACCATTAAGTCACAATAATTTTTTTAGGCTTGGTGGAACACTGTAGCCACTTAGAGGTCCGTGGATCCCTGATGGAAAACCATTAAAGGCTGGGAGGAAGACAGAAATGGTTTAGGTTCTTTAGTCGGGTCGACGGGGAACGGAATGATGTTGATGATCTTAGGAGATGACTATGACGCCACGGAGAGATGAAGAAGGTAGAGATTGGTCAAGTAAGGGGAGAAGTAGGATGAAGGGAATGAGGGATGGAGGGATAGAGGAAAGGTGAGAGGGAGTGAAGGATTGAGAGAGGGGAGGAGGGATGTAGGAATAGAGTGGAAGTTGAGATGGAGGGAAGTGGAAAGGGATGGATGGAAGGAGGGAGAGGAGGGACGGAGGGACGTAGGAATGGAATGGAAGGAGGGATGGAGGAAAGGTGAGAGGGAGTGAGTGATGGAGGGAGGGAAGGAAGGATGTAGGAATGGGGTGGAAGTTGAGATGGAGGGAAGGGGAGAGGGATGGATGGAAGGAGGGAGAGAAGGAGGGTTGGAGGGACTTAGGAATGGAATGGAAGTTGAGATGGAGGGAAGGGGAGAGGGATGGATGGAAGGAGGGAGAGAAGGAGGGTTGGAGGGACGTAGGAATGGAATGGAAGGAGAGATGGAGGGATGGGGAGAGGGATGGATGGAAGGGGAGATAATGGAGGGAACGAAGAAAGGAGGGAAGGAAGATAGAGAGTCAAATTGGCATCTGACATGCAAAGTTAGTTCAGCGTTGCTGGTCTGAGAAGTGAAGTTGGTGGTAGAGGAGAGGGAGGAAGAAGAGGAGGAGGAAGACGAGGAGGAGGAGGAGAAAGAGGAGAAGGAGGAGAGGAGGAGGAAGGAGTAACAAAAAGGTAAGCTAGAAAGGATAAAGATGAAAAGTTAAAGTAAATTAAAAGAAAAGAAAAAAGAAAAGAAAATGGGGAGTAGGGAGGACGAAGAAGAGAATCTGGAAAGATGAATACTCACCGATGTCCGTATTGGTTGAAAGGATGGGCAGTGGAACGATGGAAGATGAGGCTGAATATGACACTGAAAAGGTGGTGAAGGAGGGAGAGGAGGAAGAGGAGGAGAGGAGAGGATGGAAGGAAAGGTGACGTTGACGCTGAGAGGCAGGAGGGATGATGAGGCAGTGGGGGAATTCAGGGAGAGAGGGTCACAATGAGGCTATAGGGGGAACGGGGGTAGGGAGGGAGGACGGCGGTAAGCTGGAGAGAAGTGCAACGAGGAGTGGCGTGAGAAGTGCCACAAGGAAAAGAAGATGAGGCAACGAGTGGAGGAAGAAGTCGGAGGAAGAGGAATGAAAGGTATTGAGGAGAAGGAGGACGAAGAGGAGGAAGAGGAGGAAGCTCATATGGAGGAAGAACAGGAGGAGGAGGAGGTGAAGGAGAAAAAAAAATATGGATGAGTTCAGTTTTACACACACACACACACACACACACATACACACACACACACACACACACACACACACACACACACACACACATATATCACACATATATATATATATATATATATATATATATATATATATATATATATATATATATATATATGTATATATATATATATATATATATATATATATATATATATAATAGTAAAATTTGGGAGCAGGTTCTCTTCAATGCATTTCTTATTGAATAACGCAGCAAATTGGGCATTTGTTATATTCTGATTGAGACTTTCTATTCTTTTAATAAAAAAAAATCTCTGAAGGAGGGAGAGGGTATACAATACTTGCACACGAATCCATGATTGGGTAGAAAAACTAATATTCTACGACGTTTCGCCTATGCATTAGGCACCTTCTAGTAATTTGTTCAGACGAGTATAGTATAGTTTGTCTGAGTAAATTACCAGAAGATGCCTAATGCATAGGTAAAACGTCGTAAAATGTTTGTTTTCCTACCCAATCATGGACTCGTTTGGAAGTATTGCATACTTTCTCCCTCCTTCAGAGAGAAAAGTTATTAGAAGATTAGAAATTCTTAATAAGAAGATAACTAATGCCCAATTTGCTGCGTTATTTAATAAGAAATGCATATATGTATATATATGTTTATATATATATATATTTATATATATATATATATATTTATATATATATATATTTATATATATATATATATATATATATATATATATACATATATTATATATATATATATATATATGTATATATATATTACATGTATATATATATATATATATATATATATATCTATATATGCTGGGGGTATTGTGACAAGTTGATGAAGGTGGAAAAAGAAGTCACGGGTCTAGTTCCGAGTTCCTGAGTTTAGTCGTGACCGGTTTCGCTCTATGCTTCTGAAAAAGCATAGAGCGAAACCGGTCAGGAATAAACTCAGGAACTCGGAACTAGACCCGTGACTTCTTTTTCCACCTTCATCATATATATATATATATATATATATATATATATATATATATATATATATATATATATATATATGTGTGTGTGTGTGTGTGTGTGTGTGTGTGTGTGTGTGTGTGTGTGTGTGTGTGTGTGTGTGTGTGTGTGTGTGTGTGTGTGTGTGTGTGTATGTATATATATATTATATGTATGTATGTGTGTGTGTGTGTGTGTGTGTGTGTGTGTGTGTGTGTGTGTGTGTGTGTGTGTGTGTGTGTGTGTGTGTGTGTGTGTGTGTGTGTGTGTGTGTGTGTGTGTGTGTGTGTGTGTGTGTGTGTGTGTGTGTGTGTGTGTGTGTGTGTGTGTGTGTGTGTGTGTGTGTGTGCGTGTGTGTGTGTGTGATTTTTCTTCCATACTCTCCTCCCCATTCACTCAAACTAGTTTCTTTTTCATCTATCCTTTCAATCCTCCCTACTTTTATTAAAATTACCATTTTTACTGCCGCCATGTTTATCCTCTCAACATTTAAAGAACTTCTGATTTTTTTTTCTGTCTCTGTTCTTTCCATAGAGTCGACTTTCATTATACCCGCGAACCCAGAGCCTCTAACAACTTTTCTCTACCTATTATTTTTTTCTATCTCTTTCCCTGACGAACAATTTCTTTGTACATTCTTTTTCCATCCCTAGTTGACACCTGATCAACTCTCCTAACAATTCATACACTCTTTAGTCTCTCCATTTATTTCAGTTTTATTTTATTCAAAATCGAGTCCAACCCCGTCCAGAAATAAGACTTATACAATACCATTGTTTCCACTGGGCTCCTCACGATATGTGACTTTCCGTTAGGTTATATTTTTCTATTGTGAGTTATTTCTTCATTTATTGCTGGAATTATTCTTATGTGCTTCCAAATTATCAAATTTTATAGTCATTACCTTTTGTTAGTTTAATGGATTCTTGTGTGCGGGAATTCTTTAGGAAATATGTATTCACTATATATGTGTTATATATATATATATATATATATATATATATATATATATATATATATATATATATATATATATATATACATATACATATACATATACATATACATATACATATACATATACATATATATGCATATATGTTTGATTGTGTGTATATGTATGTATGTGTTTATGTATGTATGTATGTATGTATGTATGTATGTATGTATGTATGTATGTATGTATGTATGTATGTATGTATGTATGCATTGTCAATTTTGGTGCCACATATTAATGATCGATATAAACATCATTCTTTGTCTAATTTTGAAAAGTGTTATCTGGAGTACATATGTTTTGAAAGATGTAAAAACACTGACGGAAAATAAACCAGTCTGATAATGTTTTTGTATTTGCTACTGCTCCAAAATATATTTAGAAAAAGTGATATTTCGTGCCGTATCATAGAACGGTATTGTCGTTCCCAGAAGTCGGAAAAACGCCCCCTTTGTTCTTCCCCACGAGCCTTAAAAAGCTTCTTTTCAGTTAAGCCTTTTTCCGATCCAATTAAGTGAAACTCGCCTCAGCTTTCCTAATGGGATTCTTAGGGCAGGGAAGTAGCATAATGTTTACAAATAGATAAGACTCCCAGCTATCAGTCTCCGCCCACATCGACCCTCTCCTTCGGGATAATTCGACCTGCTTATTTTCCCCGAATGCCAGCGTCAATGTGTCCGCACCAAAATAGCGTGAGGTATTTTTATCCTCAGTCAAAAACATCCGAACTTATTTGAACCTCACAAAATAACTTGCGGGTTTGGGTCGTTCCTTTGCGTCCTAAATGTAGTTGGAAACATTTTACCTGCTCACAGGAACCATTGTATTTGCTCCAAGCACTCAGTCAGTATCTCAAGAACTTTAGTAATACACTGACCAGTATTCAGCAATACTTCATACAAAAAGTATTCTTCATTCAATAAGGAATACCAGCCATCCTCTATCTTCTTTCTCTCTTGTATATTATTCTTTTTCCTCTAGTCCTGTGAAACCTCTGTGACTCCAGCTCTTAGACGCGGTAGTATCTCCAAGGATAGGAGCATAGTTACTGGCGACAGAATAATAATATTAGTAGTAGTAGTAGTAGTGGTAGTAGTAGTAGTAGTAGTAGTAGTAGTAGTAGTAGTAGTAGTAGTAGTAGTAGTAGTAGTAGTAGTAGTAGTAGTAGTAGTAGTAGTAGTAGTAGCAGTAGTAGTAGTAGCAGTAGTAGTAGTAGTAGTAGTAGTAGTGGTAGTAGTGGTAGTAGTGGTAGTAGTGGTAGTAGTAGTAGTAGTAGTAGTAGTAGTAGTAGTAGTAGTAGTAGTAGTAGTAGTAGTAGTAGTAGTAGTAGTAGTAGTAGTAGTAGTAGTAGTAGTAGTAGTAGTAGTAGTAGTAGTAGTAGTAGTAGTAGTAGTAGTAGTAGTAGTAGTGCTATTACCACTCATGGGTGTAACAGTAACAGTAACAATAGTAGGAACAATCATAACCACAAACCTCAACGCGAAGTGTGGCATGAAGTTCAGGGAGAGGAACGATATAGATCCATGTTGACTTGTGACGTAACCTATGATTAGGTGACATATGTGTCATATGTGATCAGCTACACAGAAGCCAGCAGATGAGCAGGGAGAGAGCATGAGCACAGGTGAAAAGGGATTAGGGGAGTGAGCAGGTGCTTAGTTGGCTGCAGGGAGCAGGTGTCGAGCAGGTGTTGGAGCAGGTGTT
>NC_134778.1:6188088-6195588 GCF_046742065.1 Oratosquilla oratoria
CTTTATGCAGAAGAAAAAAAAATTGACAATACTTTTCATATACTGTCGTATCAAAACCATCCTTTAGTTTTTACACGACATAGGCATGAGAACATATTTTCATATTTACTATCCAATCAGATTTCTTTTGAATATTTATTTAATTTAAACAGTCACTCATGAGAAGGTGGGGTACAATCCAATTACCTTAGTGTTCAACAGGAATAAAGTAGATCAATTTCTTAACACGTTTCCGACCCCAGTACCCTTCGTAATCGGGTTAAGGTAGTACACCACCCTAACAACAAGTTACAGGCACATAACTACAAGTAACAGACTCCTCCGAGACACTAAAATTTGTTTCAGCACCGAATGAGGATGTCAGCCTTTGCGAACCTTCCAGTTTTAGAAACTTTCTTAGCTAGATAAAATTGCCCGGCGAAAGACAAGATGATAAAACATAGGTGTTGAATTTTGATGTCTATAGGATTCTCTTACCTAAAAAAGCAAATAAATAAAAAATAAAAAATAAAAAAAAATAAAAAAAATAAAATAAAATAAAATAAAATAAAATAAAATAAAATAAAATAAAATAAAATAAAATAAAATAAAATAAAATAAACTGTCAAAAATAGACACCAAAAAATTAATGAATATAGGTTTCAGCCCTTGATGTCTGTCTCCTTCAGGTGAACAATAAAGAAAATAACAGCAGACAGACATAACACTCTTAAGTGTCAAGTGTATACAAAGAAAGGTCATTCGGGAAATTTTTTAACTCTATGGTATCTATATAAAGGTTCCTTCAGTTGAAGATTCCTGAAGTAAAAGTTGAGAATAAAATTCAGAAGCCAAAGCTCAATAATTTCTGCTTTTGGCGCCAAGAGTGACCCTACGCACCTTCGACTCATTCAAACGACGTCAGCCTTAACGAAATGAAGACAAAAATTGAGATTGATGGAGAGAAGAAAGTTTCATTGAAATTGGAAAGTTGAACGAAAAGTTGAATGGATGGATGAATGCCATCAGCAATATTGACATGACAAGTTGAATAGTTGAATAGCCACTTAGTTGATGCTGAGATAGTTGTTTCATAACTCCACGGGGAACTTGACGACATATAATTTGAATTCAAACGTCAACTTCTCAGCAATATAAAGGATGAGGCTATACCAACGTTGGAATAATGAGAATACATAATTCGTAGGCAGTAGAATCTATCCAATTGATAGAATGATAGAAACAGGTAATGAACGTAAATGATCCTTCAACAGTAAACAAAGCTATCGTCATAGGGTGCAGTGGATAAATGCCAAACGTTTGTTTTGATCTGGTGATATAAACATTTCTATCACCAGTGGAGATTTTTTCTATCTCATTTATTGAAAGACCGTCGTTAGGAAAATATGTATAAACAAACAAATGAATGAATATCTATATAAAAAGATAAATAGATAGATGAACAAATGAATAAATAAATAATTGAATAAATGAATAAGTAATAGATAAATAAGTAAATATAATAATAGATAAATTAAAGATAAGAAAAAATATATATTATATATATATATATATATATATATATATATATATATATATATATATATATATATATATCTTTATATGAAAATCAATCAACCAATCAATAAATCAACCAGTCAATTAATCAATCAATAAACACGTAAATGAATGAATGCTTAAATGATTGAACAAAAGAATACTCGTAGATAAAGTGTCATATCAGAGACAGGAGGCTATTGACCGTCATATTCTAATGGTCACGTGATCTGACCTTTGAGATCAAAATGTATGAAGTGTGTCATTGTTTTAAAAGAGTTTAAAAGAGTCAAGGCAAAAATAAATAGATCGTCTGCCGTTAGCCATGATAAAATAGAATTTTTACTATTGAGTTGGAAAATTGGACAAGTAGTGAACTTTCAAAGTAGACTGTAGTTATGTCAAGGTTACGCACTTGGTCCTAGTTGCCACTATGTGGAGGCGGGTATAAAAAGGGCAACAAGACAGCTGTTATGCAAGGCAGAGAATCAATAAAAGAAATCAAATGCTAGAAAGGAGAAAATACAATATAATAATGTCTTAATACGTAACCAATAGTCATTTGTTATAAGACGGCAGGCACGTAGCCCAGGAAGCCAAGATTTATTACGTTGAGACGAACTTCGATAAGTTCTAAGGGTCAAAGGTTCTGGGAACAGAAAGAGGCTTTACGCTTCAGATGTGTAACTCGATGTTGTGTAATTGAGAACGAAACACCTGTGAACTGAAAAAAGGGGGAGAAGTCCATACTAACTGAATCAACCAAATAAAAAGGACAAGAGTGTGTCTTCAGGGGGGAAATTTGAGCGTCGGAGGGGACGGATGGGTAAGTGGAGAAGGTCTCATGGGACGTGCAAGGAAAGGTTAAGAGAGGAGGAGAGGAATAGAGGACTAGAGGCTGGGTTAGGTGAATTGACGTTATAGACATGCTCTCTGAATTTGTTTATATATTTTTTATCCTTTGGGTTGCCGAAACATTGGTGAATACTTCTGTAGTTTTATGTCTTCTTATTTCGTTATCACGAATGCATACAAGCTCACATAAAAAGAAAGAAAATATATATATATATATGTGTGTGCATATATGTGTGTTTGTGTGTGTGTGTGGGTGCGTATGTGTGTGAGTCTGTTTGAGAGTAATACCCTATGGACTTGGATCACATGTTGGACTCATGATCAACAGCTATTACCTTCTCGTATGAGAGTTCAGAGCTCCAGTCTAAGGTTAATGTTGTAGCCATACGCACACACACACACACATAAACACACACACACACACACACACACACACACACACACACACACACACACACACACACACACACACACACACACACACACACACACACACACACACACACAAACCCACACACACACACACACACACGGTGGCGCTGTTGATAGAGCACTAGACTGCCAGTACGGAGGTGGGGCAGTACCTGGTTCGAATCCTGCCCAGGGCCGAAATTATTTCGGTATAGCTGCGTTTCGGGTCGTTACTCCGACTCTCGTGGGCGGGGAGTTGGGTGTGTGTGTGTGTGTGTGTGTGTGTGTAAGGTCATAGCATTACCCATAGATCGGTCATACGAGCTCTGAGCTCTCTTCCGGGAGGGAAATAGCTGTCGATCACGAGTCCAACACGTGATCCAAAGACCAAGGTGAATACACTGACACACATACACACTCACATACACACACACACACACACACACAAACACACACACACACGCACACAAACTTTTCAACCCAGTGTGGGGATCTCTGAATTATCAGAGACAGAGCCTTACAGTAGATGGAAAGAAGTGAAAGACTCTTTCAAAACAAAACAAAAATAATAATAGTTTCACATAAAATGTGACGAAACGTCCAATAAATATATACCTCATTCTTCACACCCACACACGCCCCTCGTCACCATCTTCTTAACAATGATCACCTTCGCCTCCTTTCCCCCTCTAACACTACCTTCCCCCTCACCACTCCCAGACCTACAACCATAACCGCTTCTACCACAATGTCATCTTCCCCAGACCTTTGTATCACATTTCTTAACGCGACGTCATCTCCTACGCCCAAACAAGTCTCTAGTTTCCGCCTCGGAAGAATTCTGGACTCAAAAATATTCTTTTTCGAATTTTCATACCCGTGGTGGAGAGACAGCCTGTCGCATACAAGAAATCTCGTTACCTTCTTGACACGGTCGTATGAGAATGACCACCAGGAAAAGCCGTGTTATATGCTTTTCCTTACCATATACGTACAGGGATATATATATATATATATATATACATATATACATATACATATATATATATATATATATATGTATATATATGTGTATATATATACTTATATACTTATATATATATATATATATATATATATATATATATATATATATGTATGTATCTTTTCAACCACAAATCACTTTTAATTCCATGCCATCGCAGTCGAGACTGAGAGTAGCTCGAAGGAGACATATGTTGGAAATTGAAACGTGGTCGAACTGACGACTCGAACTTAGCTCACCCGTGACAAAGCGGCAGTGACTTGGCCTAATACGCTATCAAGATATATATATATATATATATATATATATATATATATATATATATATATATATATATATATATATATATATATATATATATATACATATATATGTATATACACATATATGTATATATATATTTACTTACAAACAGATTACCTGATAGTCACGTATTTTAGTATTATGAACATATATTTAGATATACCAAAAAGGCTCTTTCCTTTCTATAAGAGAAATGGCCACGACAAATCATACGTCCATCCTTCATCCATTCCACATTCATCCAACACCCATTAATTATCACTTCTTTCTTTCGTCCTTGTGGATGAAGGATCGTTACTGTCGTTTTCTAACTACCCGTTTAACAAGCAATGCAGTGAGACACAACAATTCCACAGCAGGTCCTAATAACGAGAATTGGTTTACCCCTAGTTTTTCAATAAATGGTGACTTCAATCCCTCACCCACTCATAATTTACAGTGAAGATGATATCAGATGGCATTTAACATAAGTTAAAGAAATCTTCTACTGCTTAACTTGTTTTTCTCAATGTGGGTTACAAATGTAGGTTACACGTTGTTACAAAGCCAGAGTATACCTCTATGTTCATTTGTCCTATTTCAGGCCCAAATACAGGAGAAGTAAACCTCACCTCCAATTTTTGCTCACGAAAGGTGGATGAGAGAATACTGCTCATATGAATAAAATCACCCAGTGTCAGTTAGTAAACACCTAAAGTTCTAGAACATAGTGAAAGTTATAAAAAAAATCCTCTTGTCGCATCTGGAAGGATTTACTTATTTGAATAAAATAATCTGCCGCCATCCATGAAAACAAAAAATACAAAAATATAATTAAAAAAAAATGACACAACACGCTTAGTCACTGAGTCTTGTTGATTTTCGTTGCAGGCAGGAACCTTTGCCTAGCCATTAAAACTCTACGGGCCCGATGAGCTGTGTTTCATTGTGTTTTTTTCTCCAAAATCTAATTCTTCTTTAGTAAACTACAACTTTTAAGATTCACTATCTTACTATTTCATTTCCTTTTTTATCTTTATTTCCAGGGTGCTTTCATATTTTTGCTTCATTTATGTTCGCATGAAAACAAATTTCACCACATAAATGGAATATACATTTGATCTGCTAGGCCGGGCCAGTCGACCCTCACTCGACGGGTTCGGCGGCTCCAGCGCAAAGCCTTGGTCCACCACCTGGGCCAGGGCGTGGTGGTCCATTTGATGGGCCGGTTTTGATGGGAACATAACAGAATATTTTGAATGACAGGGTCGCCCGTTTGCCGCACGAGCTGGACCCTAATACGCTATTCCTGTACCACAAACTTTACAAAACCTAGCCTAACTTAACTTAACGTGGCTTAATCGTACATCACCTCACTGAGTCTAGCTTTACGTAGACCCAACCTAACCTAACATAGTTTAACCCAGCTTAACTTAATCTCACTTAACCTAGCCTCATATCACCTAACATAGCCTAATATAACATGATTTATCTTTACCTAACCTAACCTAATATAATATAATTAAATCTAAATTAACCATTATGTACCATTTTTTCATATATGATCATTTTAACTTTTAACTGAGGTATCACTTATCTCTTTTATATAAAACAGTAGGTAAATACCCTATAGCTATTTCTTTTTGCTATATTCTCTCCTTATTCTCATTTTTTTTAACATTTCATTATAATTGACAAGAAAAATAAAAGTAGATAACAGGAGAGAAAAAACAGAGTACGGAGCATAAGTTGTTCTTTTAAGCAAGTAGATTTTCTCTTTATGCCTGAATCATGTAAGTATATGTCAAAAATATAATGTGTAAAGAAAGAGATAAACCATCCGCATCAATAACACATTGGCAATCACAGACTAATTACTTAGAGATCGACACAGAAACTAACCATCGCTTACAATCCTCAAATAAAAAGATATAGAATAACATGTGACTATAGGAAGATTGGAACAAGAAACAGATAACTGATTAGTTTAATTTGAAATAAAATTTCTTGGTCAAGTAATACGATTTTTCCGATTTGTTAAATCTGGTTTCCTAAGTGGCCCTATATAGGGTCAGTATATTACACAGTCATATTGAATAAGTACTAACATCTCTCCGACATAGAACCATCTATAAGACCACTAAACTTTCAGTTACGTTGAGCAATACATATTACTATACAAAGTTGTAGACCATATAATAATTATTCATGATTATTATATGTTATTTCTTTCTCTCCTCTGGCCCCCAGAACCATCATAATTATTATATGTTATTTCTTCCTCTCCTTTCTCCCCCCCCCCCCAGGAACCACCATGATTATTATATGTTATTTCTTCCTCTCATTTGGTCCCCAGAACCACCATGGTTATTATATGTTATTTCTTCCTCTCCTTTCTCCCCCCCCAGAACCACCATGATTATTATATGTTATTTCTTCTTCTCCTTTCTCCCCCCCCAGAGCCACCATGATTATTATATGTTATTTCTTCTTCTCCTTTGCCCCCCCCTCCGAACCACCATGATTATTATATGTTATTTCTTCCTCTCCTTTGGCCCCCAGAACCACCATGGTTATTATATGTTATTTCTTCCTCTCATTTGGCCCCCAGAACCACCATGGTTATTATATGTTATTTCTTCCTCTCCTTTCTCCCCCCCAGAACCACCATGATTATTATATGTTATTTCTTCCTCTACTTTGGTCCCCAGAACCACCATGGTTATTATATGTTATTTCTTCCTCTCCTTTGGTCCCCAGAACCACCATGGTTATTATATGTTATTTCTTCCTCTCCTTTCTCCTCCCCCCCCGAACCACCATGATTATTATATGTTATTTCTTCCTCTCCTTTGGTCCCCAGAACCACCATGGTTATTATATGTTATTTCTTCTTCTCCTTTGGTCCCCAGAACCACCATGATTTTTATATGTTATTTCTTTCTCTCCTTTGGCCCCCAGAACCACCATGATTATTATATGTTATTTCTTCCTCTCCTCTGGTCCCCAGAACTACCATGGTTATTATATGTTATTTCTTCCTCTCCTTTCTCCCCCCCAGAACCACCATGATTTTTATATGTTATTTCTTCATCTCATTTGGCCCTCAGAACCACCATGGTTATTATATGTTATTTCTTCCTCTCCTTTCTCCCCCACCCCCAGAACCACCATGATTATTATATGTTATTTCTTCCTCTCCTTTCTCACCCCCAGAACCACCATGATTATTATATGTTATTTCTTCCTCTACTTTCTCCCCCAGAACCACCATGATTATTATATGTTATTTCTTCCTCTCCTTTGGTCCCCAGAACCACCATGTCCGTCGTGGTAAACGGCCATGCAGACGAAAACGCGAGCCAACACCGGTCCGGCCAGCAACCCAACAA
>NC_134778.1:6208088-6213088 GCF_046742065.1 Oratosquilla oratoria
CGTTCTTCCCAGTAATTATTATTACTCTTATTATTATTATTATTCTTTTTCATTCGAGTAGGGACGAGCAACGCTCTTGACCTATGCTTTATGTCCTACTGGTTATTATGAAGTTTTAATTCTCGTATATTTCAGATTATTATATTAAAAAAAAAAGACTCTGGCTCAAAGGGGCAAAATTAGATAAATGTGTTTGCATGTGCAAATGTATATGTATATGTATATGTATATGAATATGTATATGTATATGTATATGTATATGTATATGTATATGTATATGTATATGTATATGTATATGTATATGTATATTTATTTATATGCATTTATGTATGTATATATTAAGGTACAAGTACATAATTAAAATAGCCAGAAACAAAGTATTCTCTAACAGAAGTGTGGTTTCATACATTGAGACTTCTCTGTAATGGAGTTTATCTTACACACTTTGTCCATGTGCAGTGACGTCCATTTATCGTTTCTCCATAAAATATGACGCATCCTTGTCATAGGAAAATGATATATGGATACCAGCGCAACTGTAAATGTATCTTCTTGTTTTTCATTTTCATTTTTCTGTTCTTTTCTTCCCATCTTCTTTTTCTTTCGCATTTCTTCTCTGTATTTCTCGTTTTCCGTCCGCTCCCTCTCCTCTGCCTCGGTCTGATTAAGAGAAATTAAGATGAAATTACATTTTGACGTTTTTACTCTCGTATCGTTCGCCATCTTGCTCTCCAAATCATCGTTACTATTTTTAGATCTGAAGTTTTAAGCCCTATTGACCGGTCTAAATTTAGAGACACTAGTATTAGATGAAGATGTAGGACTACCAGCAGCAACAGAAATAGTATCATCAAAACTGACAACAGGGGTGGTAGTGAAGGTAGTAGTAGTAGTAGTAGTAGTAGTAGTAGTAGTAGTAGTAGTAGTAGTAGTAGTAGTAGTAGTAGTAGTAGTAGTAGTAGTAGTAGTAGTGGTAGTAGAAGTAGTAGTAGTAGAAATAGTAGTAGTAGAGGTAATAGTAGTACCACTGTGTCTGTGGGAGACAGATCCTGCTACTTCCACCACACAGTTCCACGAGGATGGAGGTCGTATAAAAAAGTAGTAGTAGTAGTAGTAGTAGTAGTAGTAGTAGTAGTAGTAGTAGTAGTAGTAGTAGTAGTAGTAGTAGTAGTAGTAGTAGTAGTAGTAACAGTAGTAGAATTGGTGATGGCAGTAGAACTTTTTGTAGTAAACAAGTGGAATGAAGAAAAGTAAAAGATGCTGAAAACAAGTGCAAGAAGATAGTGGAGGAGAGGGAGGGAGATGAGGGAGAAGAAGGAGGGAGATGAGGGACAAGAAGGAGCGAGGAGGAATTTCGAAGACAGAAAAAGAAGAAAGGCGTGAGGTGGACGAGAAAGAAAAGAAAAGAAAACTAAAAGAGATTAGAAAGTGGAACAAGAAAAACGTGTTGGACAATAATAGAGCTGGAGGGGGTAGAGTGGGTGCAGTAGGAAAAGGAGATGGGGGGCGGTGGGGGGAAGACGAAGGAGGAGGAGGAGGAGGAAGAGAAGAAGGGAGCAGAGGGCCTATATTTGGGGACTTGCCTAGATCACCTGTTTATGATTTTATGATTATTCTTCTTTTGAATCGGAGTATTGTATTTACTTATGATCTGAACATAATCCTTTAGAAACTTAATCTATACCCTACTATCCTTTTGCTATCCTCATCTCAGCCCCAGCCCCCAGCCCCCAGCCCCCAGCCCCCAACCTTCTATTTCCCAACCCCCAGCCCCCAGTCCTAGCCCCCAGACCCAGACCCCAGACCCCAGCCCCAGCTCCCAGACCCCAAACCCCAGTCCCTAGCCCTCAGCCTCCAGGCCCCAACCTTCCATTTCCCAACCCCCAGCCCCGAGTCCCCAGTCCCGAGCCCCCAGACCCCAAACCCCAAACCCCAGACCCCAAACCCCAGCCCCTAGCCCTCAGCCTCTAGCCCCCAACCTTTCATTTCCCAATCCCCAGTCCCGAGTCCCCAGACCCCAAACCCTAGACCCCAGACCCCAGACCCCAGACCCAGACCCCAGACCCCAAACCCCAGACACATACCCCAGACCCCAGACACAGACCCCAGACCCCAGACCCCAGACCCCAGACCCCAGACCCCAGACCCCAGACCCCAGACCCCAGACCCCAGACCCTAGACCCCAGACCCCAGACCCCAGACCCCAGACCCCAGACCCCAGACCCCAGACCCCTGCCCCTAGCCCCCAGCCACAACCCCCCAACCCCCAGCCCCGAGCACCCAGCCTCCATCCACCAACCCCCAGCCCTAATCTCCCCAGATCCCAGCCACCAACCCCAAAGCCGCCTCCTGACATTGCAGATTGCAAAGGGAATGAAGAACGTGTGATTGTTAATCAAATAGTAATCATCAAAATAATTACCGCAGTTCACAGATAATCGAACCACTGTAATAGTACGAGAGAAACAGATGTACATATACCAACAGGCTTATTCCCACTTATAATTATGGGGTGGTGTTATTTTACAAAAGTCATCCTTTCGATGGTCTAAGCTTACATGAATTCGGAAATACCAACATTTAATTCATGGAATCATCATAACCCCCTGTAAATACTACTTGAAATTTGCCACCGTCAAAATCAACCAAAAAATATGACGTTCGCGTGATTTTGCATGATAATTTTTTTTTTTTTTAGGGGGGGGGTTCTTTTAGGTGAACTATAGAGTGGAACAGAGTATATATAATTGTTTACGGGAACATGATACTATTTCTCTTTTTTCAAGTTGAATCGATATGGCTAGAGTAGACGCGAGATATAATTCCAGAAAGACTGTGTGTGGTGTGGACTATGTATAGAGAGAGCAGAATTACCGCATGGGATGCTCCCAATTGGCAACGATGTCATACAGAATATGCTCTACCTGCAGTGGCCAAAGCGAGCAGGCTAAGCTCAGCGCTCCAAGGATGCAACACCTCAGCTGTTGGCAGAACTGGTTCAGGAACACTGGTTATTTTGCAATCTTTACACCATCTACACCAGGCACGTAAATAAACACAAGCTAAAGGCGTACGGTGAATTTGTCACTCTGACCCAGACACGGAAATAGAGACAAAGTGGCATTTTTCAAACGAGGGCAGTTGGCTTCAATACATACATACACCAAAGGCTTTTTCCCCTTACATGGGGGGTAGTCAAAAAGAAAAAGGCATAGAAATCACTCCCACCCATTTTATTTCCCATATATTCCACTCCCCTCCACCCTCCTCCCTCCCTCTTATCGTGGCACCTCCTGGATGACGGGTCATCCCTGCATCCTATCCACTGCCCTGGGTCAGAAGCAGTTGGCTTCAATGAAAAAATATAACAGTCGGTGGACGTGTTCTACCAGGACTCTGAAATACGCAAGAAGATGGAACTGAAACATGGGGTGAAAATGGGTGAAATGGGATGGACCTTCCTTGAGGACCTATGGACCCAAAAGAAAATGTACTGTGAAGACTTCGTGGACAGGAAATGAGTGAAAACGATAAAGCGTCGGAGCATGGATATGCAGAACCTTGAGAGAATGAGAGCTGAGTGCGAAAAAGGAGAAAAAAATCTCTGTGTCGGTTGTATTCTTTGAGGACAGCAAACAGTCTCATTCTGAAGATGCTGGCATGGACACACACAACACCTATTCTCTTATTAAAAGTCGTATTTATGCTGAAGAAGGTGAGGATCTAAGTAATAAGAAACGGCGGACGGCGACAGACAGTCACTCAGTAGCATGAGTAAAAGCAGCAACGACTGCAACAGCACTGTAGTCGAGAGGCCAAACGCAGAGTATGGGATCCAATATATTTGACGTTTCGCCCAGCAGGGCTTCTTCTGAAATAACACAGTTGAGAAACATTTTACTCCTTATATAGCCCGAGCTTGCGGGGGGGAAACAAACATAAAATGGTGTACACACAATTTGCGTCAATTGCTTGTTACTTGGTCATTAAAATATGAAAGCCATACAATGAAACGTAGATGTTTTGAATCTGCGTTTGTATCCCTCATTGATAATATGAATCAGAACAGTGGATTTTTTGCAATAAATAAACCATTGGCAATTTTAATAACAAAATAACAAGCAATTTACGCAAATTGTGTGTACACCATTTTATGTTTGTTCCCCCCGCAAGCTCGGGCTATATAAGGAGTAAAATGTTTCTCAACTGTGTTATTTCTGAAGAAGCCCTGCTGGGCGTAACGTCAAATATATTGGATCCTATACTCTGCGTTTGGTCTCTCTCCTACACTCAGCAGCATGATAAATTGCCACGCCAATATCGGCCCATCCGTGAAAGTATACGAAAAGTCTGACCAGAATTCTACGAGACTGTTGAAAAACTGAAGATTTGCTACCACATGTCTGAGTGACAAGCAGAATTAGCTGTGATTATAGTTAGCAACAAGATGTTTGGGCGAAACTGGAAAGGACATGATGAGCCAGAAATTATTTATCTGGCCACCCTGCCAGAATTCAAGAGTGTTAGGGATACAAGCAAGAGCACTGAAGTCATGCCACTGGATGAAATCGTCCAGAAGATTATGAACTCTGATGAACAAGTAGTTGTGACTTAATCTGGTGATGGTTCAAAGAAGCAGGGCATTGGCTCTTTTTCCGTTCAGGGTATCACTATCAATGGAACATACCTTGGCCTACCGACCATGAACATTGCTTCTGAGTCCAGGAATAACTTGGCTGCTCTCAAGGTGGCAGTTCTTGAAATCCCGGAGGCTTTGAGTGGTGTCGCATTGTGAGGTGTTTCTTGGACTTGGACTTCCTGAAGGTGCAGATGCAGGTGCCCTTTTTAGACTTAATCTAGTCAAGTCTTTGACGATGTCACCTGAAATAATCTACATCAAAATCATTCCAACATTTCAGCAGCTTTACCAGGAACTGGAGGAGGTAGATGTGGCCATTTTGCTGCAGATTCAGAAACCAGTCTTCACGTTTGTGTCACAG
>NC_134778.1:6224259-6234259 GCF_046742065.1 Oratosquilla oratoria
AAACAGGGACGTTCCAGGCAGACAATGGTGACTCCTGAAAGAAAGCAGGCAGGTCCCTCGAGAGCTAAAGCGTTGCGGCGTCTTTCTGTTCACGACTCTGTCCGCGTTAGTGTCCGAGCGGACAATGGAACAACAAGGGACCATGCCTAGGTGTTAATGAACACTAGATGCATCTCCCATTTTTTTTTCTATTTAAATGGTTATTTATTTATTTATTTATGTATTTATCTAACATTATTATCAATATTATTATAGTTAATGTTATTATATTTCATTGTATTTGTTATTATTATTATTATTAATTATCATAATAATAATAATAATAATGATAATACTGAATAATAATTAATATATTATTATTATTATTATTATTATAATATAATTATTATTATTAATATTATTATAATTATTATTATTATTATTATTATTATAATTATTATTAATATTATTATTATTATCAATATCATTATCATTATCATTATCATTATCATTATTATTATTATTTTTATTAATTATTATTATTATTGTTATTGGTATACTATATACATGCATATATATATATATATATATATATATATATATATAGACATATATATAAAAATATATATATAAATATATAATATATATATAAATATATATATACATATATATATATATGTATATTATAACATATGCAATATATATACACCAAACCCCACACATAGAGATATATGTAAGATGATATGAGAGATAGATGATAGAGATATATGTAGATATGATTTAAGATATATATATGTATTTAAACTGGGTACCGTATTTCGGGTTAAATGGATCATGCATATTACATAATACTTTATTCGAAGTTTTTATTTACCTACTATTGAATTTCTCTATTTTGCTTATAATTTAGTTATAAACACAGTGTATTCATGTGAATGAGGGTTTGGTGTGAAAAACTTGGCAAGCACCAATTTTATTTACGTTACAAAACAAAGCGCTTAAAGTTGTGAAAAATACATAGATAAATAAAAAATTATTTAATAAATACAAACTAAAAAATGATATGACAAAGTGCACGGTCACATCAACAACCGGTTTAGTCATAAAAAAAAAGATAATTGGAAATCATGCAAAGCCAAGGTTTTCAAAAGAGGTTTAGAAAAGAAATTGTTGACAAGTCAAATTACCTAGATATAGGCAAGTCAAATCTAGAATCAAGTTTATCTAGGTAAACAATATCCTTAAGTTTACTGATAACAAACTCTATCATGTACTCGTAGGATAATTCTTAGTGTTAAGGCAGTTATAACCAGAGCTTCTATTCCCTGGAGACATTATCCCCGCCTGGGAGAAAGACAGATAAAATAATATGCTCTAAGGAATGTAGCAGACTGAAAGGAAAGATAGAAAATGTATATTACCACATTTTTTTTTTTTTTTTTTTTTTTTTTTTATTTTTTTTTTGAGTGGAGGCTAACTCTAATTGAAAGTATGCTTCGTGACTCCTGGACCGTAGATATCATGACTTGTCAGGCCTCTAAGCAATACATTGATGAACTGACTACTGCCACACACACACACACACACACACACACACACACACACACCAACACACACACCGGCACACACACACACACATAGTTGGTAGAGCGCTGAACCTGGGAAGCAGAAATGCACCCTGCACCCAGTTCGCATCCTGCCCCAGGGCCGAAATTAATTTCGGTATCGCTGTGCCTCGGGTCGTTACTTCTTGACTCCTCGAGGGCGGGAGTATTTGGGTGTGTGTGTGTGTGCAAGGTCATAAGCATTACCCCATAGATCGGACCTACGAGCTCTTGAGCTCTCTTCCAGGAGGGCAAAAGCTGTCGATCACGAGTCCAAACACGTGATCCAAAAGACCAAGTGAATACACACACACAAACACACACACACGCACACACACACACACACACACACACACACACACACACACACACACCCCCCACACCACACACACCCCACACACCACACACACCACACACACAACACACACAATGCACACACACAAAACAAAATTACAATTAATGAATTTAAAATCCTACCAGAAAATTTTTAAGGCAAATATAATGGCAATAAATTAAGTTATTTCCCAGTTCCATCTTATGAATTTTGAATGCAAGCATAAAAGAGAAGAGAGCATAACAAAGGCTATTTCCACTGTAGACTTCAGACTTGTGAAATGTTGATTAATAATTATTAGTCACACTCGAGTGTTCGATGTTGCAGTTAGGGATCCCAAACAGGTCAAATGGAGGTCCCACTTGAAAAGAAGCCTCTTTGGGTCATACGTTACATGATGCCAGGACGGGGAGACGTTTTGGGCCCAAATGTATAATGCTTGTTCACCTGATTGTAACTTTCTGGAGTACAGGAAAGAGGCAACACTCGTCGGGTTTCGTCTCTTACTCTCCAGGTTATCATACCTTCAACATGTAATAGATGCCACTTCCTTATAGTCCAGTTTTATCGTACATTGATTTTAGTTTATGTATAGTGTGTGAGCAACAGAGAGAGATTAATCCAGTGGTCTTGGTTCAACGTAATTTGACTCGTGATCACAAGGCTAATACCTTCCCCGCGGATGAGAGGAGTTCAAAATTTATGTACGCCTCGCTCTATAGGTAATGCTGTGACTCACACAACACAACAAACACGCATACACAAGCACATGCAACACAACCGCAAAGGCACCCACACACACAGCACACACACACAAACACACACCCAACTCACCCACGACACACACAAACACACACAGCAGCACACACACACTCACACACACACACACCACACACACACAAATATATAATATTATCTATATAACTAAATATAGAGTACACATGCATAAACACACACACACCACACCACACACACACGTACAAACACACACAGTGATGTAGTGGCAGCTGGGAACTCTAACCACTCTACGCTACGAGGTAGTCATGTGTGTTTGTGTGTGTGTGTGTGTGTGTGTGTGTGATTGTGTGTGTGTGTGTTTGTGTGTGTGTGTGTGTGTGTGAGGGAGTGAGTGTGTGTTTGGGTGAGTGTGTGTGTGTCGTGTGATGGTGTGTGTGTGTGTGTGTGTAGTGTGTGTGTGTGTGTTTGTGAGTGTGTGAGTGTGTGTGTTTGTGTGTGTGTGTGTGTGTGTTTGTGTGTGTACGTTCGTGTGTGTGTGTGTGTTCGTGTGTGTGTGTGTGTGGTTGTGTGTGTGTGTGTGCGGATGTGTGTGTGTGTGTGTGTAGTGTGGTGGTGTGTTTTTGTGTGTGTGTGATGTGTGTTGTGTGTGTGTGTGTGTGTGTGTGTGTGTGCTTGTAGTGTGTGACGCGCGTGTGTTGGTGAGTGAATGTATGTATGATGCATAAGAATGTAGAAGAAGAAAGTTAAGGTTTGGCAAACGAGTTAAGAAACAAAACGAAAAAAGGAAAACAGAAAACGAAAGCAATAGTTAAACAAGACCTCAGCAAGGGAACTCCAGGTATAAAGAGACGAAGAAGAAAAATTCATATCTATTCGCCATTGTAAGACTTGATATAATGTTGGGACCCCAAGATTGGAAACACTGCCCCCCAGGGAATATTTGGAGAAGAAATAGTTTGCCTTAAAAGAAATCTTTGGTTAAATTTTACCTAAACCGCACCCATCATCTACATAAAAAAAAAGGAAAATTCTCTCTCTCTCACACCTCATCTCTCTCCTCTGCCCTCTCATCATCTCCAACCTCACTCTCTCTCCTCTCTCCTCTCCTCCCCCTCCCCCCTCTCTCTCTCTCCCATCTCACTCACTCTCTCGTCTTCCTCTTCTCCTCACTCTCTTATCTCAGAGGTAAATAATACACGTTCCTTTAAAAAAAATTAGGCAGTAGACATGACTAATACAGGCAGGGGGAATTTCACACCTACGGATGGATGACGCCTTGCTATTGGATACGAAAAGCTTGCACACAATTGGTTTCACTAGAAAGAGAAAGTTTTCTTAGACATTTTCTGTACCCATAAAATGAAAGATAGATAAATGAATGAATGAATAAATAAATAAATAAATAAAATAATTAAATAAGTAAATAAATAAATAAATAAATAAATGAATAAATAAATAAGATAAATAAATAAATATAAATTAATAAAGATAAATAAATAAATAAATAAATAAATAAATAAAATAGATAAATAAATAAAATAGATAAATAAATAAATGAATGAATAAATAATAAATGAATAAATGAATGAATGTAAAGTAAAAAAATGAAAAAAATAAATAAATAAATGAATAAATAAATGAATGAATAAATAAACAATTTAAAATCATGATATGCTCAAAACAACTATACATTCAGCACCATAAAATGAAAAATAGATAAATGAATAAATAAATAAATAAATAAATAAATATATATAAATAAATATATATAAATATATAAAATACAATAAATAAATAATAAATGAATAAATGAATGAATATAAGAAAAATGAAAAAAATGAATAAATCAAATGAAAGAAATAAGTAAACAGTTTAAGCATGAACATGCTCAAAACAACTATACTATCTGTATTAGGAAGCTTCCTGGATGTGGTTTTTTATACCAATAAAAATCTGTTATGAACAGGAAATCCATAAAAGAATTTAGGTAATTTTGTATGTATGTGTCATATATGTTTTATGTGTATATCTGTATGTATGTATGAAAGTTATGTATGTGTGTTGTGTTATGTATGTTATGTATGTAATGTATTTATGTATGTATGTACGTATGTATGTATGTATGTATGTAGGTATATAATGTATGTAAGAATGTATGTATGTATTAAGTATATAATATGTATGTATTATGTAATTATGTATGTATGTATGTATGTATAAATACATATGCCATACATATAATATATAAAGTTATATATATATATTATATATATATAATATAACAAATATATTATATGTATAGATATATGTATAATAAATGATATATATAAATACAATATATATGTATATGTATATATATAAATATATATATATAAATATAAATGTATGTCTGTATATATGTATGTAATAATGTATGTATGTATGAATTAATGTATGTAAGTATGTAAGCCAGTAAGTGTGTATGTATTTATGTATATATACATATGCATACATACTTATATATATAATATATATATAAATATATATGAATATATATATATTTATAAATATTGTATATATATATATAAATATATACATATATATATGTATATATGAAGCATATATATATGGATATAGTAATATGTAATGTATGTATGTATGTATGTATGTATATTGTAATGTATGTATGTATGTATGTAGTAAGTATGTATGTATGTTATGTAAGTATGTATGCATGTAAGTATTTGTGTGTACGTAATGTATGTGTGTATGTATGTATGTATATCATGTATGTGTGTGTGTTGTGTGTGTATGTATGTATGTAATGTATGTATGTATTTATTTATGTATGTATGTATGTATGAAATGTATGTATGTATGTATGTATGTATGTATATTTGTATGTATGTATTTATATAAAACCATACATATTATATACATATACATATATAAATATATATATATAAAAAGATATGTATGTATGTATGTATATGTATATGTATTATTGTATGAACGTATGTAGGTATATGCATATGTATGTAGAATGTATGGTCACACACACACATATAATAAATATCTATATATATATATATATATATATATATATACTATATATATAAATACATCCCAGTATAAACATATATTGCATATACTTGTATATATCATACGTTATTATATACACGTTGAATAGTAGGCTTTCTTGAGTTTTCCTTGAAGAATAGGATTGTTCTTAACAACTTTTCCACCATTTTACCTTCTAAGCATGCTCTTCTCTTGGTCTTTTCTTCTAAGTTATATTTCTCTAAAGTTCTTTTTGTTCTATCCTTCTCTCCATTCCCCCCTGCACCTGGTGAAGTAAGTGTCTTGACAAACTTCCTTAACAAATTCCTGAAGAGAAAACTTTGAATTTAGATATACCTATATACGTATATATATATAAAAATATATATAAATAAATATATATACACACACATATATATATATATATGTCTATAAAGTCTGTATATATAATATATACCAAAGATATAGTAACTATATATGTATATGCATATAATGTATAGTATATGATCTGTATATATATACTATGTATAATGTAAATGCATATGAGTGTTAATATGCATATATATATATAATATACATAAATGAATATATATATACTGGTATATATATAAATGTATATATATATGCATGTATGTAAATGTAAGTATGTAAGTATTTATGTATAACATATCTTCTCCCACACATGTGGCCATCTTTATTTCACAACAGTGTTTGTCAGTACATACCTTGAATGTTTCCAGGTGTCTAGTATTGTTTGAAAATTAACATTCTCCATAATTTAATATGAGTTTCCAGTATGAGGGTTAGAGTCTTGTTCAACTATCTTTCAATAAATGTTATTTGTAGTTAAATCTAGGGTAAGTTATCATTGTAATTCTAGGTTGACATTATCTGTAATTTAAGCATGGTCTTGGATCGCATGTTACTAGGACCGAAACCATATCACTGAGTTGAAGATTGAGTTCAGTATCTACTACTACTCCATCAAGCCAGTATTGCTGTGTTTGTATGTGTGTGTGCGTGGTGTGTGTGTGTGTGTGTGTGTGTGTGTGTGTGTGTGTGTGTGTTTGTGTGTGTGTGTGTCCTTTTAGTGTGTGCGTATTGTGTGTGTGTGTGCGGTGTGAATGAGTACGTGTGTAAGTGAGTGAGGTGAGTGTGTGTGTGTGAGTTTGGTTTGTGTAAGTGTGCGTGTGTTTGTGTGTGTCTATGTAATAATAATATATATATAAATATAATATATCATATATATATATAAATATTATATAAATAATATATAAATATATAAATAAAAATATATAAATAAAATTCCGACTATCGGTCCCCTCGATTAGAGCCTGGGCTCTTCAATTCTCCCTGACGGTCGTCTTAACCGACTGAGCTGCTGACCCAATAAAATTCATCAACCTGGAAGTTTAATCTACTTCCCTGAGGAACAAAGTCGAACTGCTAACTGCCGTCTCGTACTTGATTATTTCACAGTGAACCAGGGCAACTTTAGCTAGTGTTTAAGACTGGTACTTTTCCTTGGATGCCCATATCGCCGCAGTCATACCTGAAAATATATATCCGCTGCAGTTGTATGAGCTTTCGTCTACTAGGACAAGAGGTTGAGTAGGCTTGTAATAAGTGAAGCTGCTTAACCTACTTGGAGTTTGATTGAGTTTGATGAAAGCAGATAAGTTAACCTTTGGTAATCAAAATAGACACCTAGCATGGAACTAACTAGCAGTCTCTGGGATCACGACAGGCCTAGCAAGCCTGTGATTTTGACACTATCATAATCATCACAAGTCATGACTTGGAGCTAAATGTTACTTACTACAATCAATATCAGGACGGATACCGGACAGCCCACATCGTAATATAATGATTTGATACTATCAGTGCAAGGGTACATTGAGTAGTAAATTGAAGATGGTGAAACTATTGTTCGAGAGAATTATGCACATTGATGAGGATATGTGATACAAGATTAGATTGAGAGTATATAAAAAGATGCACAATAATTTTCAACCAATTATAAAAGAACAAAAAAAAAATGGAAATAGAACAATACATGAGTAGCATTTACTCTTAGCCACCAAGCATTTTAGAACTAAAAAAGATTATATTAATGAGCAGAATAGTGAACAAAATGCCTTAAAATTAAGTATAGGTAAGTTTGCGCACCGCATCAGGAATGACCATCAAAATGATTTTTTTTAATCAGAAATTTAAAAGATATCCTGAAACAAAAACTATTGAATTAGAATACTGAGGTTAACCCTACATTTTTGGTATTAAAGCTGATGATAATGGACAAGATATCACATAGTAAGTAACTTGTTATAAATAACTGAACAACATAGGAAATGAAAATAAATGCAAATAATGGTGGTGAGCGAGAGATGAATTATGATACTGAGATAGAAATATATGGATTACAATTGAATTTTATGTACTTTGAAGTTCAAATACAAGGAATTTCAAAAAAACAAAGAGTTGGTTAACGTGGGGAAAGTAAATAACTAACAGAATTGAAAATTATACCCACCCATAGTAAAAGTCATTCATATATAAAATTATATAAAGACCAGTATCAACACAAGGTTGAGCATATCTATACTCTAACAACGAAGAATGAAGATTAAAATACAAGCAAACAGAGATGAGAGTGTTGCGTTTTGATAGAGGAAGTAACAAGAAGAGATCGCAGAAATGTCGATATCAGAGATATGAGGAGACAACAAAACTGTATCAGAAATTTGATGATATAACTATAACTGATATGGTATGGACACATCAGGAGGATAAAGAAAGATACCATACAAGATATTTTCCAATGAAAGCCATGAGCGAAGTGGGCGAAAGTAGAAAGAGATGGAGGGATGGATTGAGGATTGACATAAGCAATTGATGTGAGGAGGATCAACAACAGAGTGGGGAAGAATAGGATTTAAAGGAAGAACGTAACTGGTGAAGAAGTTACGTGAGGGCACCACAACATATTCTCTCTCACTCTCTCTCTCTTTCTCTCACTCTCAATCTCTCTCTATCTCACTACTCATCGTTCTCTCTTCACGTCTCTCTCTCCTCCTACGATACCACTCTCGTACTCTCTTCTCTCTCCAATCTCTCTCACTCTCTCTCTCTTTTCTTTTTAGTCCCTTCTTGTCACACAGTGTACGGGTTTTGTGCTTTTGTATATTTTTTTTACCTACCCATAAAGAAATGTTTGAGCACTGAAAAGTCGATTACCTGATCGTGTTGGGGGGTATCCCCCCAATTAATTCACTCTATACACCTCTGTTGTCAAAGACTGAAAATATAATTGATCTAACTTTAAATATTTTGACGTCTACTAAATCATTTTTTTTCCGAAGGACTTTCAGACTTATTGGTCCAGCCCAGTTAATTGACGTATACGTAATAGCCTTTATTAATCTTATAAGCTATTCGTATCTGCCATGTAGTTTGTCATGAATGCAAAAAAAAATCAACAGAGATGATTAGGCTTATTAATTACCTGCAAAGATTTCAATGGCTAAAAATTTCGAATACTAAATAGACTAGAACAAAATTTATCGATATTTTCTCTATTATTGTATTTTATAGAACTACTTATTTCCTATTGGTACAATATTCATTTTACATAAATGATTTATTACTATCATTATTGTTAATTTGTCATATTTTATTTTGATAAATTAACAAATTGAAAACTATTGTATCTTATTGCTTTTATAAGCATCTTTATCAAAAATTATTTTTAAGCCCTTAAATTATTTTCTGACAGACATTACACGCATCCCATGGAGGGCCAAATCATATATATATATATAGTATTTTTATATATATATATCTATATAATATATATATATAAATATATATATATATATATATAAATATTGAAAAGTATTTTTAGACAAATAATTTGTGGATGATGGAGAACATAAACACAGGGGAAGGCCTCGGAAACGTTAGAGTGCATAGGGTTCCGAGCCTTTTCCCCTGAGTATTTTTGTTCTCCATCATCCAAATATATAATATAATATATATATATATAATATATATAATATGTGTGTGGGTGTGTGTGAGTGTGTGTGTGTGTTGGTGTGTGTGAGTGTGTTTGTGTGTGTGTAGTGAGTGTGTGTGTGATGGGTATACATTATATATATATGTATATATATATAATATAGATATGTATGTATGTATGTAAGTATGTATGTATAAATAATTTATTATTGCAGATGAAGGCTCATAATGAGTTTCAAGCTTAGATAATGTATTTGTACTGAGATTCTACTCTTCCGTGCCTACTTGAAAC
>NC_134778.1:6246759-6249259 GCF_046742065.1 Oratosquilla oratoria
ATTCAAATGAAATATCTTTTTTTACCTTTTCTGAGCTCCATTGCACAAATTCTCCTTCATCCTCTTAATCTCGACTCAATTACTCAGTCGTTTACTATTCACTTCATTTTTTTTCTTCTTTAACAGTTCATATGATGTTGGCTGCCGGTGCCTAACCTCCCTTCTCTCTCTCTCTCTCTCTCTCTCTCTCTCTCTCTCTCTCTCTCTCTCTCTCTCTCTCTCTCTCTCTCTCTCTCTCTCTCTCTCTCTCCCTTCTCTCTCTCTCTCTCTCTCTCTCTCTCTCTCTCTCTCTCTCTCTCTCTCTCTCTCTCTCTCTCTCTCTCTCTCTCTCTCTCTCTCTCTCTCTCTCTCTCTCTCTCTCTCCTCGCTCTTCCCTCTGTCTTCGATTGGAAAGGCTTGCAACGCACTCCATATTGGGTGCCCACTCCCTCCATCCCCACCCCCACCCCACGTGGTAGTGGCCGTGTATTGTCGTTTACTTCTTTTCTCTTTTCCTTCTCTCTCTATCTCTCTCTTTCTCTGTCTGACTGTCTGTCTGTCTGTCTGTCTGTCTGTCTGTCTGTCTGTCTGTCTGTCTGTCTGTCTGTATGTCTGTCTGTCTGTCTGTCTGTCTGTCTGTCTGTCTGTCTGTCTGTCTGTCTGTCTGTCTGTCTGTCTGTCTGTCTGTCTGTCTGTCTGTCTGTCTGTCTGTCTGTCTGTATGTCTGTCTGTCTGTCTGTCTGTCTGTCTGTCTGTCTGTCTGTCTGTCTGTCTGTCTGTCTGTCTGTCTGTCTGTCTGTCTGTCTGTCCGTCCGTCTGTCTGTCTGTCTGTTTATTTATCTGTCTATTTATCTACCTACCTACCTACCTATCTATCCATATACCTATCTGTCTATCTATTTATCTATCTATCTATCTATCTATCTATCTATCTATCTATCTATCTATCTATCTATCTATCTATCTATCTATCTATCTATCTATCTATCTATCTATCTATCTATCTCTGCCTTTCTTTGTGAACTTCGATTCTTCATTGTTGTCTCACTGTTAATTTTGTAGTATCAGTTAATGTTTCTGTCGACGTATATATTGCTTGACGTTTAACTTATTTGTTGCTGGTGGCGTAATCGGGAGCGTGCTAGTCTCGCATTTACTTGGTTGTAGGTTCGAGTCCCGGGCTACTCTGCGATTCCCACCAATGACTGTTACCCACTACAACCGCCCAAGAACATAATATGGGAAAAGTGTCGGCTTCACTCACAGCTGCTCATCACCTAGATTATGCCTCTCACCTTCTTCATAAGACTAGAGAGATTAGATTGTCTGGCGCTGAAGTAAAATCTGCACAAGGAGTTATGTGGTCGAAGGGATTACGGGGTGACGCCACTCCCTCAGCTGCGCACGAAATGAGAAAGTTTATCGATTCTTGTCTTGTCTGGTGCCAACCGAGGGCTTTGCGTGTCTCCTCACAGGTGTGTAGTGCCAGAAAGTAATGGCCAACTGAGTGAGTAACTGCTATTACATCATGGTAATCAACTGCTGTTGCAGCTGTGTAAGGCTTTGCGTTAAAGTCTTTCTTCGGTTCTGCTAATGGACTGGTTCTAATGAGGGTCAAACTCGTGTGGGAGTTTGGGTTGTACATTAAATGATCATAGAGGAAATCTAAAGAGAAATGGGGTATTCCGTAATGAGAAGAGTCATTAACCAACACTGTAGTTTTCTATTTATTCTATTTATCTATATATTTATCTATTTATCTATACAAGTACTTATTCATTATTTATTTGTTCACCATGCTTATGACCATAATTTACCTATTTGTTCATACCATTATTTAGCTATCAATTGCGCTAATAGTGAGATTGTACACAAGGACAAAAGCGCCGAAAAGCTATAGTCCATAACAGCAACAACAACACTCTACTAATTGTTGTTGGTTGTAATTCATCAGCATTTCTATACTTGTGGCCAATCTCCCATTGCAGTTGTCCGAACATACGAGTCTTTCAATGTGCAATTCAACATCATTCAAAAATAAAAGAGCACCTGGATATGAGTGACTAATTATTGAGGTTACAACGATATGACTTCCTCATTATGTAGGATGCAACTGTGTAATCTTCCCTCATTGGAAGTTAACAAACCCTGCGAATAATCTATGAACACTCATCAGACTTGGCGCGATTAGATATTGAGGCAATATGCATACAGAATGAATACTCATCCTGCCTTTGTTTCGTTTGACTGGTTCCTCTCTCTCTCTCTCTCTCTCTCTCTCTCTCTCTCTCTCTCTCTCTCTCTCTCTCTCTCTCTCTCTCTCTCTCTCTCTCTCTCTCTCTCTCTCTCTCTCTCTCTCTCTCTCTCTCTCTCTCTCTCTCTCTCTCTCTCTCTCTCTCTCTCTCTCTCTCTCTCTCTCTCTCTCTCTCTCTCTCTCTCTCTCTCTCTCTCTCTCTCTCTCTCTCTCTCTCTCTCTCTCTCTCTCTCTCTCTCTCTCTCTCTCTCTCTCTCTCTCTCTCTC
>NC_134778.1:6254259-6256759 GCF_046742065.1 Oratosquilla oratoria
AACTCAGTGTATATATATATATATATATATATACATATATATGTATATACAGTATATATATATTTATATATATACATATATATATATATATATATATATGTATATATATATATTTATATATATATATATATACAAGAAATTTGGTTCTGGGGAGACATTCTGTAGAATCTATATTTGGCTTGACTGAAAGTTTTAGCTGGTAACCGGGGTGGGTATCTTAACGTTTCTAATTAACATGTTATGGTGTTACTTGGGGGTACAAATCCTCAGCGTTCGTAACTAAAGACACGAAGCTGCACTGAGGGTTTGATCTTAGTGATAGCTGAAGTAATGTAAATAGCTACCTGCGTGTCTTGGCTCTCTATAAACTGTTGTAAGAATTTGTCCCTCCCTTTTGATTGACTCAGCAAAAGAGCAATGATCCCCCAACATCATCACTAGTTTGGTTGTTAACAAACTTGTACGTAAACTGTTTGCCCAAACCTGAAACTTATCGCGCAAATTTGACCCGGGGTCAATTTGATCTGGAGTCTATTTGACTTTAGCTCAAATGGACCTCTTTTTTGCATGCTTACCTTCCCAAGTCCTCTCTAGTATTTATAAATCCATCTACTCAATTGTATAACCACGCTAAAAAGGATCACAGAGTGATCATGACATATGTATCTTCAAACAACTTCCTTTGCTTCGATGGTGAGATCTTCAGTTTTCGAGTATATACATACATACGTACATACATACATACATACATATATACATATATATATATATATATATATATATATATATATATGTGACGACATCTTGACAGGTTGTGAGAGAGGCAGAGGGGAAAACACACAAATAGAACGAGAGTTTATTCTTTAACTAGTTTCGCACTATGGTGCTTCTTCAGAAAGAATATTACACAACAGAAAATACTGGCAATAAATGCAGAAAATGTGTGGGTAATGAACTAGGATAGGTCTGAGTTCAAGGAGGCTCTAACTCTCGTGCGTTGATCGTACTGACACTCCGTGGGATGCCTCTGGTGATCATTCGTCCCGTTTTCTTCCACTCTTTTGCTGCGTGCCGTGCTATTGTCTCCGATAATTTTATATCACCCACTCTATTGTTCGTACATTTGTTGGTGGCTATGTACAGAGCTTCTACGATTTTCCTTTGCCTTTTGCCTCAGTAAAGAACTGAGACATACGAACATCCACATCTCTTGTGACGCAGGTAAGAAAATTAGTGATCTTATCAAACCAAGGATAGAAAATAACAAATCCGAAAGTTTAGTTTATAAAATTCCATGTTCGGGGTGTGACAGTGCATATATAGGAGAAACTTACAGGGGATTAAGCACAAGATTACAAGAGCACAAAGCCGATGTCAAATACCACCGCAACACCAGTGCACTCGTGAACCACATAGACGAAGGACATCTACCTAAATGGGATCAAGCGAGTATTCTGCATAATAATCTCAGCAAAAGGCAAAGGAAAATCGTAGAAGCTCTGTACATAGCCACCAACAAATGTACGAACAATAGAGTGGGTGATATAAAATTATCGGAGACAATAGCACGGCACGCAGCAAAGAGTGGAAGAATACGGGACGAATGATCACAAGAGGCATCCCACGGAGTGTCAGTACGATCAACGCACGAGAGTTAGAGCCTCCTTGAACTCAGACCTATCCTAGTTCATTACCCACACATTTTCTGCATTTATTGCCAGTATTTTCTGTTGTGTAATATTCTTTCTGAAGAAGCACCATAGTGCGAAACTAGTTAAAGAATAAACTCTCGTTCTATTTGTGTGTTTTCCCCTCTGCCTCTCTCATATATATATGTATATGTATGTATTTATATATATATATATATATGTGTGTGTGTGTGTGTGCATATGTATGTGTATATATGTATATTATATATATATATGCTTTTATATATATATGTGTGTGTGTGTGTGTGTGTGTGTGTGTGTGTGTGTGTGTGTGTGTGTGTGTGGCGAATGTGTGTGTGTGTGTGTGTGTGTGTGTGTGTGGTGTGTGTGTTTTATGATATAGTGTAATTTCGTATTGTGTTATCATTTAATTGTAAAATTCTGTCATTGTTACGTGAACCACAATGTTTTCACAATTCGCCACCAACATGCAACTCAAAAACTGATATTTTACATGTTATACATAAAACAAAACAACCGTTTGTACACATTTATGTTTGTAAAAACAAGCCGATAAACCCGTAGTCTTCTTGCTGCAGTCCTCATTGAAAAATCATGAGGCTGGGGAATGGTGTCATAGGCGAGTGTGAATGTGGGGCATGTCCAAAGGATAACTAACCAGGAGCCCCACTTTGTTTTCACGCCCACATAGACGAGCATAGCTCAGGTTAAATAATATATACAGCAGATTACTCTCTGTGTGTGTGTGTGTGTGTCTGTGTGTGTGTGTGTGTGTGTGTGTGTGTGTGTGTGTGTGTGTGTGTGTGTGTGTGTGTGTGTGTGTGTGTGTG
>NC_134778.1:6264259-6266759 GCF_046742065.1 Oratosquilla oratoria
AAAAAAAACATGGCTCTGTCCTAACAGGGGTTTCTCACTTCCCACTACGTGGGAGTGGAATGGTGTCAGTGGTTAGGGTCCATGTTCTCCTGGTGCAATGTTGTCTGTACCGGGGCACGTTACAGATGTTGTCGACTTTAGACGGTCAGGATCTTGTTGTGTCATTGAATAAGGTCTTACTAGTGTTGACTTGAATGGTTTGTTTGGTTGAATAATTCTGCCTATCGGATTCGAACCTTAGGCTGTGAGGTAATTGGAAACCTCAAACCCAGTGTGCTACCAACTGTACTAGGCCTGAGGGGGTGTGATGCATCTCACCCTAGGGTTCGAATCCCGTAGGTAGAACTAAAATATCTAATAAAACTGTTGATATAAGTATAAGGGGTAATTTGCTGTGGTCTATGTACAGTACAAGACAAAACTATCTTCCCAAGTTTGTCTGAAGATAGATTAAGCATGGCGAAACATTTTGAGAATCGGCTCAAGAACAAGTGTGTTTTGTGTTTTAAACCGACTCTCATAATGTTTAACCATGTTGAATCTATTTTCAGATAAACCTGGGAAGATAGTTTTGTCTTTCACTGAACTTCCGCAAATGATGTTGTACTTGGGAATATTGTTGGTTGTTGTATATTTTCGTGTGGTGGAAGGTTTTAGATTGTTGTTGGTCAGGATATTTTAGTACAATTTACTAAGTTGTGCCTTGATAGTGTGTATCCTTGGATGGAGATTTTGCAACTTGGATCCTTGCAAGTTAATGCAATTTACTGTTGCACGGGGGAGCTTGACTTGGTGCCATGAAACATTTAAATTTTTAGCGACTCTTTCACAATAAGTATTTATTGAAACCATTTCAAGTGTTTTCGATCATTCTAACCGCGTTAGGATGGTTTTGAGGATCCTATAGTGATGTTATGTTGTTATGGATTGTAGTTTACCATCTCTTCTATCCTTGTGTTGTGCTTTATACTATATTTCATATGTTGGTACCTGCGGAATCTTTAGTTGATGCTGAAAACACGGTATAGGTCGCAGGTAGCGTGATCGAAAACGACTTGGTGTCGTATTCGTTTAGTTGTGGATTCGAATTCCGCACCTCATTCCGACTCTCATCACTGCCTCAATAGTCCATGCGCATCACAAGGGAGAGGTGATGGATTTGTCCGCAGCTATGCCCCTCCTGACGTAAACTTTTAACCTTTTTATAGTAAATTTTAAGTAATGATTCTATAATTGTCCTTCAAGTGTTATTTAGTGAGGTATGACGCAGTGTAACGAGTTCAATTGATCTGTGTATGGTGAGGTTCTCTCCCGCCTTAGTCTGGCGCACCGTGAAGAGTGTAGTGCCTCAGGGCCTTGACTACGCGCCAGGTGGATGACCTTTGATGGTGAGAACCTCCTGGTGATATTTAGTGTCACCAGCGAGTCCTGGTGCGGAGTGGACTTGGTGTTACAGTGTGGAAGGGTGTCTCTCTGGGCCGCCCAGTTGCGCTTGTTGCAACCAAGAGAGGATTAAGATATTTGCATAATATCTGTATCATATTGCATGTTGCAAGTTCTCCGGGTATCGAATTGGTGGTGTGATAGAGTGTGTGATGCCAAACAGAGTGGTAGGACATATTGCACCTTCCGCGCTAATGGATGTTATACCCACAGAGCTTCAGATTTCAAATCTATCATTTCATATCTACCATTCAAACTCCTGAACTTGCCAATGCATCAACTCTCTCCCCGCCTATGTCATGTCCACCCCCTCCTCCCATCCTCTCGCCTCTCTCCTTTCGCTTCTCCCCTCCTTCAGTCTTCTCTTACCTCTACTTCCTCCCCCTACGTAGCTTTGATCACGTTTTCAGTGCACCTTTCCCTTCTTTCAGAAACCTTTTCTTCTAACGAGAGACCTCGGTTTCCGTTTCCCTTTCAAGGGAACCATGTTCCACACCCTTGCTTCTGAGGTTCCTTAGCCTCAACCTTCCTTTCCTTTCCTCCTCTTCCTCCTCCTTGTACTCAACCATCCCTTGCCTATCCTCCTCCTTCTCTTCCCCCTCTTCTTCTTCCCCTCTTCTTACTCTTCCTCCTCTTCGTTCTTATTCCCTCTTCTTCCTGTCTTTCCTCCCTCTCTTCAGTTATCCCATGATTTCCTTTCCCCTTTGCTCCCCTTTACTCTCCTCCTCCTCTTCTTCTTCTTCCTTTTCTTCTCCTCCTCTTCTTGTTCATCCTCCCTACCTCCACTCTCTCCAAGAATTCTCCTCTCTTTGGCTCATCACATTTCTACTCTTTCCTCTTCTCCTCTTTCTCCTTCATCTTCCTCTTCTCTCTTTCTTTCGTACCTTCCTGCCCCTGTCCTTTCTCCCTCATTCTCCTCCCTTGTATAAACGTCGCATCGATCACAGTCTTCTCCTCCTCCTCCTCCTCCTCTTCCTCCACCTCCTCCTCCCTTTCGCCCTTCCTGCCTTTATCATATTTCCCCCTCTTTCTCGCCCTCCCTTCCTGCATACAATCT
>NC_134778.1:6271759-6274259 GCF_046742065.1 Oratosquilla oratoria
GTCCGGTTTCCTCTGCTTGGAGGCATTCCATTGAACTTTGCATCAAAACGCGATCGGTAAGGCGTATTTTGCAGGAAGACTTCCATGTCTACCCCTGCAAACTGCGTCATTGGGCAACTGTTGGAACGAAGAGATTATGGCAAGTGGCTTAACCTCCCACGTCAGATTGAAGCAATTTTTTGAGGCAAATAACAACCTCATTTTCTTAATTAGCGATGAATCTCATTTTCATTTTAATGGCATGGTGATTAATAAAGAGAATTGTTGTTATTGGCCTCTTGAAAAGCCGAGAGATCTGATCCAAAGACCATTGCATAGTCAAATAATGGCAATCTGGCGTACTACTTGAAAAGCTTCCGTCATTTATCCTTATTTTTTTTAAGAAAACAATAAAAAATATGTTACTGTGAGCTCAGAGTGTTGTACTGAGATGATATATATATATATACAATTTTGCCTGAATTATGACGTGTGTGGTTTTAGTAGGATGGGGCGACGGTCTACACAGCCATAGCATCAATGGCCGTTCTTCGGCCTCTCTTCGGTGACCGCCTCATTACCAAGTTTGTTGACACGCCTTGGTCCTCTTGGTCACCTGATTTGTCCATGTGTGATTATTTCTTGTAGGGACACCTTGAGACGGGTGTGTATGTGCATACGCCACGTACACTGGACGATCTGAAGGTAGTTATTCGCGTTGAAATCACCCAGATCAACAGATCAGTGCTGGAGAGAGGGGAAGCCAGCTCCCAAGAACACTTTTGGAAATGCATCAATGAAACCGAGCACCACATAATGAATGCTGTTTTCCACACTTAACTGTCAAATATTATTTCAGTACAAACATATTGATGTCAATATAAAAAAAAATGCACTTACAATTCATGATTTTGTGAAATTTCCAAAAAAGTCTGTCCAAAGTGTCTGTGTGTGTGTATGTATACATACATATATATATATATATATATATATATATATATATATATATATATATATACATGTGTGTATGTGTTTTATTGGCTGTTGTTTCATACAGTTGCAAAATAGAATCAATATATATCAAATTGATTAATAACTAGATAAACAAATAAATCATCCAATGTACACAAAGGAAGTGCACAGAAAAAAAACATTAATGAAAATACCAATTATAGGTGCTTGTACGTGTGTGTGTGTGTGTGTGTGTGTGTGTGTGTGTGTGTGTGTGTGTGTGTGTGTGTGTGTGTGTGTGTGTGTGTGTGTGTGTGTGTGTGTGTGTGTGTGTGTGCGTGTGTGTGTGTGTGTGTGTGTGTGAGTGTGTGTGTGTGTGTATGTGTGTGTGTGTGTGCGCGCGTGTATGCATGCGGATTCCTTATCGCTATTTTTCTCACAAACTGTGCTTATGGATCTCTCCGTCATTTCTTGAATTTCCTGAGACGTTAAGTTAGTATACGACGGATGTGTGCCCAATAGTGTCCGGGACTTACGAAATACTACCACTCATACGCCGAGACTGATTGAATATGGTGTATTGTCTACACGGCGATATCGTTGTCTTAAGTGATGATAATCTCGTCTTTATTTAGAGAAAAACCTGGGCCACCCAGAACACAGAATCACTCTCGCGAAATGTCACTCTGTCTCTTAAATAGAACTTTACGATCGTGTTCGTCTAATTTCGCGAAATAAGATGTCTTCGCCAAAACTTGGGTCTCCTATCTTCTCTTCTTGAAGACGTCTTCGATGTAGCGTTTAATTGTATAGAAGCGCTGGTAAACTAGGGCCCAGTCTTCGAATTATCCTAGGGATTTATTTTCTTCGGGAAAAACTTGTACATAACCTTTGTATTATTATATCTTTTGACCTTCTGTTTATCTTAGTGAATGTATTGTAATATATTTTATTCGCTATGTTTGTCTTCACCTTGTGAATGCTAGAAGCTTCCTTGAAACAAATAAACTCATACGACAATGATCAAACTAAAGCTTACAAGTCCACAGTGGTAACTAGAGGTTTAATTGTAATAATCTTTATCCCTCTAAGTACGCAAGATCTCCAGTTATATAAAAGTTGTCTGACGGCAGCCAGAATAAAATATATAAGTCGATCATACCACCCAAAGCTGGCTACTTTTTGTGGGGTGAATTTTGCTTAGATTTTAAAGGAGGTAAAGAAGTATTTGATTTTTTCTACAATAACCAGCGCTTCTACAGTTGTGATACAATATCGTACCGAAGACGTGGTGTCATGGAGGTAGGAAAGGGGAGATTTGAGATTGTAGACGTCAAAGTAACCCAACATCTTTTATATGAGTGGAGATTACTCCCCAGTCATTAGTGAATGTTGCGTGACTGTATATATATATATATATATATATACTGCATATACATATATATATATATATATATATATTTATATATGCGGAAAAACCACCAAGGAAAAAGAAAAACTGATGACCAAGCGCTTTCGTCTATTCAGACATCCTCAGGGTACATAGAAAAGAAAAAGTACACAAGAATAT
>NC_134778.1:6279259-6284259 GCF_046742065.1 Oratosquilla oratoria
TTTATTATTATTATTATTATAATTATTATTATTATATTATATATTTTATTATTATTATATTATTATTATTATTATTATTATTATTATTATTATTATTATTATTATTATTATTATTATTATTATTATCATTATTATTTATTATTATTATCATTATCATTATTATTATTATTATCATTATTATTATTATTATTATTATTATTATTATTATTATTATTTTCATTATTGTTATTTTCATTATTGTTATTATCATTATTGTTATTATCATTATTGTTATTATCATTGTTGTTATTTTCATTGTTGTTATTTTCATTGTTGTTATTACTATTATTATTATTATTATTATTATTATTATTATTATTATTATTATTATTATTATTATTATTATTATTATTATTATTATTATTATTATTATTACTATTATATATATTATTATCATTATTATGATTATTATTGTTATTACTATTATTATGTAGTGGTAAATAGGATTATGATAGGAAGAGTTAAGGATGTACATGTGCTAAGGGGAGAGTGTGGGGGAATATCAGATCATTTTTTGGTGGAAGGTAAGCTGAGAGTGGAGGATAGATGGAGAAGGAGGAAAGGGACAAAAGGTAGGGAGGTTCTTAGAGTGAACTCCTTGAATGAAAAGGAAAAGGAGAAGGAGTACGAAAAGAAGCTGAAGGAGGAGTGGGAGGGAGTAAAGGATAGAGCAGAGATGGGTGTGGAGGAGGAATGGGGATGGTTCAAGGAGGGAGTCTTAAAGTGTGCAAGGATGGTGTGTGGAACAAGAAGGACAGGGGGAAATAGAAGAAAGGGTAGTGAATGGTGGGATGAGGAAACAAAGAAGGTTGTAGAAGAGAAGAAGCGAGCATTCACAGATTGGTTACAAAAGAGGACAGGGGAGTCATATGAGACGTACAAAGAAAAGAAAAGAGAAGTAAAGCAAAAGGTAAAGGAGGCAAAGAGGAGAGCAGATGTGAAATGGGGTAGGAGTATGACAGAAAATTTTGAAAGTAATAAAAATATGTTTTGGAAAGAAATTAAGAGAGGAAGAGGAGGCGAATCAAGTAGGGAAGAAAAGGTAAAAGGTACAGATGGAGAAATGATAATGGAAGAGATGGCAGTGAGGGGAAGATGGGCAGAATATTTTAGGGAGTTGCTGAATGTGAAGGAGGATAGGGAAGGAAAGATAGCTGCAGTGGGAAATGCGAAGAAAATGAGAGTGATGTGTGAGGAGAATGGAGGAGAAATAAGGAAGGATGAGGTGAAGGCAGTTGTAAAGATGATGAAAGCAGGTAAGGCACCTGGTCTGGATGGATGTCATGCAGAATGTCTGAAAAAGGGAGGTTCAGTGATGGTGGACTGGTTGGTGAGGTTATTTAATGTTTGCTGGAGAGAGGGTAGAGTACCGGAGGACTGGAGTAGTGCCTGTATAGTTCCTCTTTACAAGGGAAAAGGGGACAAGTGTGAATGTAGTATTTTCAGAGGGATTAGCCTGTTGAGTGTAGTAGGGAAGGCTTATGGGAGGATCTTAATTGAGAGGATTAGGAGAGGAACAGAAGGAGTAATTGGTGAGGAACAGTGTGGATTTAGGACGGGTAGAGGTTGTGTAGATCAGATCTTTGTGGTAAGACAGATATGTGAGAAAGCTATAGGAAAGGGGAAGGATGTTTTTTGGGCTTTTATGGATCTGGAAAAGGCTTATGATAGGGTAGACAGAAAGGCACTGTGGGAGGTTATGCAGATTTATGGGATAGGAGGAAAGCTTTTGGGAGCTGTTAAGAGTTTTTATGAGAGTAGTAGAGCATGTGTTAGGATTGGAAATGGAGAGAGTGAGTGGTTTGAAGTAAAGGTGGGACTTCGTCAAGGATGCGTTATGTCGCCCTGGCTGTTCAACTTATACATGGATGGGGTGGTGCGAGAGGTGAATGCTAGGGTAGTGAGTCAGGGATTGGAGATGGTTAAAGAAAATGGAGAAAAGTGGGAGGTGAGCCAGCTGTTGTTTGCGGACGACACTGCGCTTGTGGCAGGGTCAGAGGAGGGATTGAGGAAGCTGGTGGCAGAGTTTGGGAGAGTATGTGATAGAAGAAAGCTAAAGATAAATGTGGGTAAAAGTAAGGTGATGAGATGTACAAGGGGTGAAAGTGGCAGTAGACTGGAAGTGAACATTAAGGGAGAGCGACTGGAGGAAGTGGATAGTTTTAGATACTTGGGTGAAAGTGTAGCAGGAAAAGGTGGAGTGAAGGTGGAGGTAGAATGTAGATTGAGAGAAGCGAGTAAATGCCTTGGTGGTTTAAAGAGTGTAATGAGGAATAGAAATTTGGGAATGGATGCGAAGAGGAGACTGTATGAAGGAGTGATTGTGCCAACAGCACTGTATGGGGCAGAAACGTGGAACATAAGAGAAGAAGAGAGAAGGAGTTTGAATGTGTTTGAGATGAGGTGTCTGAGAGGTATGGTGGGGGTTACTAGGCTGGATAGAGTGAGAAATGAGGAGGTGAGGAGGAGAACAGGGGTGAAAAAGGATTTGGGAGATAGGGTTGATGAAAGAATATTAGGATGGTTTGGACACATGGAAAGAATGAGTGAAGAAAGACTAGTAAAAGAGGTATGGAAGGCAGATGTGGAGGGAGTGAACATGAGGGGACGTCCTAGGATGAGGTGGATGGATGGGGTGAAGGGGGCTTTGGGGAAGAGGGGAATGTCTGTTGAGGAAGGAAGGGAGAGGACGGAAGACAGAGGTGAGTGGAGAATGGTTGTATATGGATGATGTTGTGACTGCATGAGGAGGAATGGGCGGGGTGGGTGGGGGGTGGTGTAGTATGTGTGAGTAAATTTTGACGCAGCCCGAAGGGATTTCTCCCCGTCCTCGCCTTATATGCAAAGGGGGACGGCGAGGGGTGGTCGCCGATTAAATGAAGCGGCCTTGCTGTGGATGTACTGTGTCTGGCGGTGCTCAGATGAGAGGAAGGGTGGGAGGGGTGTGGAGTGTATTTAGGGATGAAATGGGTGGGAGTGTTTTTATGCCTTCCCCTTTTTGGCTACCTCCCTTGTAAGGGGGAAAAAGCCTTGGCATATGTATGTATGTATGTATGTATGTAAAAATTTACTTATATACATAAGTGAATAAACTGATAAGCAAATAGATTATCCAATAAATAGATAGATAAAATTGAATAAGAAAAAGCAAAACAAAAAACGAATAGACAAGTAAGATAACTGTTCATCCAAAACATTATACTACGGTATTGAATATATATGAGATATAATAAATTGTGATATACTCATTATTACAGTTCTAGGCGTTTAAACTTCTAACATACTGATTTATTCTTTGGTTATACAAAACGTTTGTAGTTAATTTGAGTTCAGATTTCCTTCTTAAAAAAAAAAAAAAAAAAAAAAAAAAAAAAAAATCTGGTATCAACTCAAAATACTTCCGAAAAGCGCAATATGGTTACAAAACGTATAGGTCTGATTAAAAAAAGTATAATGATTACCAGTGGGAGGAGTCTTCGTTGTTGTCCTATATCCTTAGAGGACAGCCAGACAAGGAGGAAAGTCACCGTGTCTATTCCCAAGGATCATCGTAGCTAGGAAAGATGGACACTCGGTTTGGTCTAAAGTAGGGGTTCTTAACCTTTTTTCTCCAATTCCCCACTTTTTAGTGAGCCAACTCTCCATTTCCCACCACAGCATCGGTCTTTGACAATTTTTATTTTAACCCATGCAGTGTTGACATTTCTAACACCAGAAACAAACAAAAAGAAACAAAAACACATCGATTAAAAAAAAGAAAAAAAAAGACAGTGGTTCTGTCCGAGCGGTCATTCCCCGCTTGGCAACTCCGCTATTCCCCACCAGTTGGGAATTCCCCACAGGTTAAGAACCACTGGTCTAAAGCAGTATTTCCCAGCCTTTTTCCGAACATATCACCCCCTGTTGTCGTGTCTAAGCAGTCCAGCAACCCTATCTTGTTATCAGAAGGATCAAAGAAAGTGAAGTGTACTGCTTGATGATTTATTTTCTTGATTCCTTAGAACCGAAACAAATTGACAATATTGTTTGTAGAAGAAATAAGAACACCCTAGAAAAATAAAATAACCTAGAAAAAGTCAAATATGCACAACTGGATAATCAGTGATACATATATCAATGTGATTTTTGTGTGCATCAATTCTCAGCACCCCCTATGATTAATTTCAGCACCACCAGGTTGGGAAACGCTGGTCTATAGGCTACACTAAGCATAATGGCCTGTTTTACTGCTATCTTCTGCTTAGTAGTCTTGTCTACTTGTTCAAACTTCACACTACCACTATGTCATAGTTTACATACTCCATATACAATATTTATTTATCATTTACAATTCCTAACAAATTTCACACACGACTCTTGGCGCAGTGGTAGAGTTCCTGACTGCCACTACGGCGGTCCGGGTTCGAATCCCGCCCAGGGTTGAAATAATTTCAGTATCGCTGCACTGCGGGTCATTACTCCAACTCTCCTAGATGGGGAGTTGGGTGTGTGTGTGCGGTGTAAGGTCACAGTATTACCCATACATCGGTCATATATGAGCTCTGAGCTCTCTTCGGGAAGGGAAACAGCTGTCGATCACGAGTCTAACACGTGATCCAAGACCAAGGTGAAATGCTTTTCACATTTTCTTAAACGTTAATTATTTTTTCTAACTTATCTTCGAAACAGATATATGCAGCTATGTGACATTGTTTTTTCTGTGTATAGTCTTCCTTATATCTATCCCGATTGCAGGAATAAGATTCCACTCCGCCCGTCCTTGCAAAACATCTAGGCTCATTTCTTTCTTTTTCTATAATCCAGAAACTTTATGAATTAGTCATTTTTATATTCAAAATATGTCCTAGAAACCTCACATTTCAACTTTTGAATTATCACTGCGGCAGAACACACTCTGGTCTTTTCTGTACCAAGATGAGATGTAGCACCATTCCTCTTCACTGTACGCAGAGTGATCCCAA
>NC_134778.1:6309259-6311759 GCF_046742065.1 Oratosquilla oratoria
TTCTTTTTGTTCAGGTATCCATTATTGTAATACAAGGTGGCCAAAAAGACAGTAAGGGGTTGCAATTTGTGATAATTTCTTCATTAGTTAAACTTAGGTCCTAATGTGGTTCCAGCAAAATAGGCCGACTGCTTATAATACAAGAGAGACAATGCAGCTGCCGAGGCTATGTTTCTATATTGTATAAAAAATTCACACATGTATTTGTAAAAATAAGGCTGTTATCAAGAATTAAGATAGGCCGCCTGCTTATAATGCAAGAGAGACAATGTAGCTGCCGAGGCTATGTTTCTATATTGCATAAAAATCCACACATGTATTTGTAAAAATAAGTCGGTTATCAAGAATTAAGAACCCCTTAGTGACATTTGGGCCACATTGTACACGTTATAACCAACTCAAACAAGATCTCCTTCAACTTATTTTCCAGAGGAATCGAGCGGTGGCTTGCGTCACCCATTCTCATAAATCAACCCCATCAAGAGACCAACTCTCATTCATTCTCCCTGAAGTCTTGAAAGTGACTTTTTTCTTATTCTTGTAGTTTCTTTAACTTCACTATATCTACCTCTCTAATTTCTTTCCTTTTTCCTCCCTGTCACACTTGGTCATCCGTTATGTGTCATCCTACCTACATCACTATCCTCAACTCTGCTGTATATATAACCAAAAGAACCCTTCTAGTTCTATTGCAGACATTCTAGGAGCTCAAGAGTTAAGCTATACTCAATCTAGACACAGTCTTTACTCTCTTCCTCTCCTCCGACACCGCTGCTAATCTTTTGCAAGCTTTCCTCTTAACTTCATTTGAAGACACTTCCTTGGTTCATTTCGGCCAGCCTTGTGCCTCAGCCTCTGCACATGTCTTTTGTTTTCTCGTGTTAGCATATTTCGTGGTCTTGCTAAGCCAGTCACCTTCAGCTTTCTTGTGCACCCAATGTGCAAGGGCTTGTTCTCGTTTTGCACTGTCATGGGATAAGTTGTTCTTCACGAAAGCTAATATTTTTCTTCCTTCCCTCCGTCACTCCTTCTCCCCTTTTCAACTTCTCTCCTTTCTCTCCTTTTCTCCTCTTCTTCCCTCCTTTTCTCCTTTCCTCCTTCCTTCTCTCCTTTCCTTCTTCCCTCATTTCTTATTTCCCCCCTTTCTTTCTTCCCTTCGTTTCTCCTTCCCTCTTTTCCTCTTTCCTTCCTTTCTTCATTCTCTCCCTCTGTCCTTCTCTCGTTTCCTCGTTTCTTCCATTCCTCCATCCATTCCTCCTTCACTCTCTTCCTCCTTTCCTCCTTCCTTCTTTCCTTCCTTCCTTTCTTCCTTTTTTCTTTACTTTCTTCCTTCCTTCCTTCCTTTCTTCCTTCCTTCCTTCTCTCGTTCCCTTGTTTCTTCCATCCATCCATCCCTCCCTCCTTATCTCTCTCCCTCCTTTTTTCCTTCCTTCCTTCCTTCCTTTCTTCCTTGTCTCCTTCCTTTCTTCCTTCCTTCCTTCCTTCTCTCGTTCCCTCGTTTCCCCCATCCATCCATCCCTTCTTCACTCTCTCCCCCTTTCCTCCTTCCTTCTTTCCTTCCTTCCTTCCTTCCTTCCTTTCTTCCTTCCTTCCTTCTCTCGTTCCCTCGTTTCTTCCATCCATCTATCCCTCCTTCTCTCTCTCACTCTTTCCTCCTTCCTTCTATCCTTCCTTCCTTCCTTCCTTCCTTCCTTCCTTCCTTCCTTTCATGCCACCAACCTTCTCTTACCTTTTTCTTTCCTATCTTTAATCCATATCAGATTACTGTTATCGCGATGCTTTTTTTTCTCTCTTCCTCCTCTCACCGTTTCTTCTCTGCTTCTCTCCAGTCCTCGACAGACCATTTACTATTATCCGCCTCAAATCGTTGGGACTAATTTTCCTCTTTTCCTCTTGTCCTCCTTGTCCCCTTTCCTTCTCCAGTGCACGTTCACGTATTATTTTCCTCAGTTCCCTATCCTCCCGTGTCATTTTACTCTTCCTCCTCTTCCTCCTCTTCCTCCTCTTCCTCCTCTTCCTCCTCTTCCTCTTACTTGTCCGCATCTAGACAAGCTCTCTAAATTTTCCTCTTTTCCTCTTTCATTTTGTCCTCCTTGTCCCCTTTTGCTTCTCCAGTGCATGTTCATGTTTTATTTTCCTCAGTTCTCTATCCTCCCGTGTCATTTCCCTCTTCCTCCTCTTCCCCTTCCTCCTTACTTGTCCTCACCTAGACAAGCTACCTAACTTTTCCACTTTTCCTCTTTTCCTTTTTTTCTTTTGTCCTCCTTGTCTCCTTTCCTTCTCCAGTGTATGTTCACGTTTCATTTCCCTCAACTCTCTATCCTCCCGTGTCATTTTCCTCTTCCTTCTCTTCCTCCTTACTTGTCTTCACCTAGACAAGCTCCCTAAATTTTCCTCTTTTCCTTTTGTCCTCTTTTCCTTTTGTCCTTCTTGTCCCCTTTCCTTCTGCAGTGCATGTTCACGTTTTATTTTCCTCAACTCCCAATCCTCCCGTGTCATT
>NC_134778.1:6321759-6324259 GCF_046742065.1 Oratosquilla oratoria
GACCCTTTTATTGATCCTTGTGGCCCAATAGGGTTCCATAAAGCAGAGGTTGAGAATCACTGATATAATGCGTCGTGGGTCAGAGTGTTCAGCTGGATTCATGAAGGCACAATGAGGTATGCGACAGGAAAGAGAACAGGGCAAGTGTCTGGGGAAGGTCAGGGTGTGTTGAGGAGGAACGAGAGGAGAGATTGAGTGATCAGTAAAGGATATGAAGATAAGGAACGGTGAGGGAGTGTGCGTGGAGAAGGCTTAAACAATCAAATGAGATTTCTGTTTTCTTCTAAAAAATAATAATAATAATGTTTAGAGAGGATAGATATCAAGTTTAGGTTAATTTTTACGGTCGGATGGTAAAAACAATTTGTGAGAGCGAATGAAGAGGTCCCTAGGGAAGATATTAAGTTCTTTTCATTTGTAAGTACTACATTGTCTAATGTCTGCGGAAGGCATAGTTCTTTCGATTGTAAGTTTACAACATATACAAATAATTTACGATTTAACATACGATGTCGTATTGTAATGACTTAGATGAATACAGTAACTCCAGTTTCGTAAAAGGGAACAACTGCTGTATTACTCAGAAATGAGTCTAGTCACACGTCGATTTTGGAGTGATGAACAACACAAGGAAATTCAAGTTTCTGGTTATAAATCTAGGAAGTTATAGAGAAGATATATGTATATAAATTGTAAGATAAGAATTATTACAGAAAGACTAAAGCAATTTCTGCTATCAATAAGAGACATATTTGAAAAATATATGTTAGGATTTAGAATAATAATAGGAATAAAGTGAAAGATATTTTCTAGATATCAAGTAAGTGCTTCTAGGAAGAATGTGGATCTAGAGGATGTAGGAAGGAAATAGACTACTTCTAGAGAGGTCATGATATCAGAAATTAAGAGCCATGACCTAGAAAAGAAGTAATATCTTCCAGGAAGGATTTGGGTCATTTTGAGAAAGAAGAATAACGTTTCATGGAGAAAAGTCATTTCTGAAGATAGAGAAAGAAAATCGCAGAGGGTGAAGGAGTGTGTTTGTGTGTGTGTGTGCGTGTGTGTGTGTGTGTGTGTGTGTGTGTGTGTGTGTGTGTGTGTGTGTGTGTGTGTGTGTGTGTGTGTGTGTGTGTGTGTGTGTGTGTGTGTGTGTGTGTGTGTGTGTGTGTGTGTGTGTGTGTGTGTGTGTGTGTGTGTGTGTGTGTGTGTGTGCATTTACCTAGTTGTATTTACCTAGTTGTATTTTACGGGAAGAGAGTTATGCTCGTAGTGGCCCGTTTTCGTGTCTCTCCACGTCCAGTGTGTGTGTGTGGTTGTGTGTGTGTGCGTGCGTGTGTGCATGTGTGTGTGTGCATGTATGTGTGTGTGTGTGTGTGTGTGTGTGTGTGTGTGTGTGTGTGTGTGTGTGTGTGTGTGTGTGTGTGTGTGTGTGTGTGTGTGTGTGTGTGTGTGTGTGTGTGTGTGTGTGTGTGTGTGTGTGTGTGTGTGTGCAAAACCTAGTAAGATGAATAATGGTGAACTGTGAGGAAAATATCATGATAATAATGGAAGGTAGAACTAAAATGGAAATTGATAGGTTCTGACGAGATATGAAAGAGAAGGGAATAGATGAACAAAAGGAGGAGATAGTGAAAAGAGACGGAAAAAGGAAGAGGAGGAAGAGGAGGAGGAGAAAAAGGAGGAAGAGGAGCAGGAGGATGAGGATGAGGAGGGAGGAGAATGGAGGAGGAGGAGATATGAGGGGTTAAAAGGATTCTATACTTCATAATTTTCCCTGAAAATAAAAAAATAAAATAAAAAAATAAAAAGAAAACTGATGAAGGAGAAAATGAAAAAAACTGGAGGGTAGGAAGATACCAAAGGAGGAATGCAAAAGATAAAAGAAGATATGCGAACGAAAAAAAAAGTCAGCCTTTTGGAGTTGGATTGTAAGACATTGCAAAAAGAAAAAAAAAATATTCGAAGGAAAAATGATGAAATGAGAATAAGAAATATTGAACAATAGAAAGGCAAAAAAAAAAATAAAAAAAAATAAAATAAATTGAAAACAGAAGAGGAAGCCGTGAAGACATATGGAGTAGGAGAGATCTTTTCGTGATTTAGAAAAAATAATGTGGAAACAAAACCATAGATTTAAAACAAAAAGTATCAGTTACAGAAGAAAAATCTATCTAATAGTATTGTGAAATTCAATGAGGTTATGTATAGGGAAAGTGAAAGACGTTAAGGGAAAAATAAGGTAAGAAAGTAAACTGGGATGCATTCAAAAGCTCGAATGACGTTGAGGAAGAGGGACGAGGAAAAGGAAATAGAAGAAGAAGAAGAAGAAGAAGAAGAAGAAGAAGAAGAAGAAGAAGAAGAAGAAGAAGAAGAAGAAAAAGAAGAAGAAGAAGAAGAAGAAGAAGAAGAAGAAAAGAAGAAGAAGAAGAAGAGAAGAAGAAGAAGAAGAAGAAGAAGAAGAAGAAGAAGAAGAAGAAGAAGAAGAAGAAGAAGAAGAAGA
>NC_134778.1:6331759-6336759 GCF_046742065.1 Oratosquilla oratoria
GTTCTTCTTCATACTCACCCTCAGTTTTAATCGTCTAGCGTATAACGTTTCCTTGAGGAAATTTGTTGTGAGTGATGTTAGATAATTATTTTAAGCTTTGAGATACAACTCAAGGCTGTCTTGGGAAAGACGAGTAAAATAATATCACAATTAATCATCTACTCGCTGTTAAAATGATATTCCTCTCTTTCCTTGATCATCTTTTTCTTGACTATTTCTTTTTATTCTTTTTCTCTGTTCCTTCCCCACGTCGACCCTTGCATTATTCCTATTTATTTTTCCTCCAGACAAATTTTCTTCTCTGTGTTTTTTATTTTTTTTCATTTTCAATTTTGTATCGCCCAATCTCGCCTTACCTCGCCTTGTATCATTTTCATTCTTGTTTTTTTTTTCAATTTTATTTGATTCCACATTCTTCTATTTGCCATCACCTAAACCATTAGATTAATTTCTTTTATTTTCTTTCAGTTTTTCCTTTTATTTTATTTATTTATTCTTATTTTTTTAGCAAATGCTGTGTGTCTTCTCTGTTTTGTATTTTCGGTCCCTCACGATTTTACATTTCCTTCCTGCTCGGTGGTACAATCGCCGATTTTTATTCTACATATCTTCCCGCAGGCCTGACATTTTCACATTTTTCTCTAAAATATTCAACACCGTTCGTTCAACTTGATTGTGTTTCGCTTTTTCTATCTCTTCCCAAAATTTCTTGTTCCCTCGAATACTCAGCACCTCGCGACTGGTTATGTTACCAACCACGGGTAGATTCGGCCCGAATTATGTCATTTTTCTTCTTTTCCAAATCGTATTTGAACGTTAAAAAAAAACGTTTTTTGTTTCCTTCGAATGAATCACTCTGTTTTCCCCTGCCGATCTCCCTTTCGCCTCCCTCCCGTCCATCTTTACTCCAACTTCCTTTCCTTTCCTCTTTTCTAAAGAAATCATTTCATTTTCTGAAACAGTCTGAAGGTCCTCCCTTCCCCCACCTATTCTTTCCCAACCTTCGTTCTTTCTATCTACCTTCTTTATTCTCCTTTCCCTCCCTATTCTCAAGTGTTTTTTATGCCTTTGCACAACAATGGCTGTCGTCCCTACTTTCCATTCTTTTAATTCTGTTTTCCTCTTCCTCGCTTTCTCTCTCACTTTCCCTCTCTTTCTCTCTCACTTTCTCTTTCTCTCGCTCTCTTCCCTCTTCTTTCTCGCAATTATATTTGTCTCTTTCCGTTTCTCAACTACATTCTCTCTCTCTCTCTCTCTCTCTCTCTCTCTCTCTCTCTCTCTCTCTCTCTCTCTCTCTCTCTCTCTCTCTCTCTCTCTCTCTCTCTCTCTCTCTCTCTCTCTCTCTCTCTCTCTCTCTCTCTCTCTCTCTCTCTCTCTCTCTCTCTCTCTCTCTCTCTCTCTCTCTCTCTCTCTCTCTCTCTCTCTCTCTCTCTCTCTCTCTCTCTCTCTCTCTCTCTCTCTCTCTCTCTCTCTCTCAACTAAATTTTCTCTCTCTCAACTACATTTTCTCTATATCACCCACATTCTCTCTCTCTCTCTCTCTCTCTCTCTCTCTCTCTCTCTCTCTCTCTCTCTCTCTCTCTCTCTCTCTCTCTCTCTCTCTCTCTCTCTCTCACTCTCTCTCTCTCTCTCTCTCTCTCTCTCTCTCTCTCTCTCTCTCTCTCTCTCTCTCTCTCTCTATCTATCTTTCTCTCTCTCGCTCGCTTTCACCTACATTTTCTCTTTCTATCACCTACACTATCTCTTGATCTCTCTTTGTCTCTCAACTACATTTTCTCTTACCTATATTCTCTCTTCCTCTCTTGCCAACATTCTCTCTTTCTCTCCCCCTCTCTCTCTCTCTCACCTACATCTGTTTTCTCTCTCTCTCACCTATATTATTTCTCTCTCTATCTATCACACACACACACACACACACACACACACACACACACACACACACACACACACACACACACACACACACACACACACACACACACACACACACACACACACACACACACACACACACACACACACACACACACACACACACACACACCTCTCTTTTTCTCATCTACATTCTCTCTCCGTCTCTCTCACCTAAACTTTCTCTTCCTCTCTTTTTCTTTTCCTCTCCAATCTCTCACCTCCGATTATTTTTTTCAAAGGAGCATAATTCAGGAAATACCATAAAAGAATGGTCTAAACCTCTCAGACCCCCCCCCCCCAAAATAGGAAACAGAACCATTGATTTTTGGTGTGTTGGTGGGGACCAAGGGGGGAGAATTGGGGGAAGGGGGGGAAGGGGTGTTTGTGCTCTCATTCTCTGTGCCAGGACCAGCGGAGGACTAGCAGAACCTCCTTTTTGGCCCTTTTCATATTGAAAGCCTTTCCTTGCAAACCCTTTTCCTTCCAGGATTTATCGATTCGACCACTTAACCCCCCTTCAGTCCTGTTACTGATTGCATATATTCTGTGCTAAATGTCAGATCACTTTTTATAGTTGATGGATGGAACATTTCTTGCATATATCGTTATAACGAGCTATCTCAGTCTATACACAGAGGACTCAATCCCTTTTGTAAGGGAGTAGGCTGAGCCTAGGCATTTTCTTGAGTAGACGCTTCATGTTGGGTAAGTACGTAGAAGAGGTCCTTTGTCGACATACTCTACACTATTCTATCGTCTTTTACGACACACACGGGAGCACAGCGGTGATCTTCTTGTCCCGCTAGAGGACGCAAATGGAAAAATGAAAACTTGGAGTCATGGGGTTGAAAAAGAGACTTAAGGGCCATTTACATGGTCAAACGGTTTGTCAAACCCGGTTTGTCAAACAAGTATTTGAAGTGATGTTTGACCGTGTGAATGGGGTATTTGGTTGTCAAACACGTTTAACATACACGTTTGACAACCAAATATCCCATTCATACGGTCACTTCGAACACTTGTTCGACAAACCGGGTTTGACAAACCGTTTGATCGTGTAAATAACCCTTTAAAGATGAATGGTAACAGACGAATTTGATGTGATCGGATTGGGGTGGAAGTTAAGGCCGAGGGTATGTGGGTCTCGATCCTATGGGGTTCTGTTCAGTCAGAGGTCCATCTCCATTGAATTCTGACCATGTGCGGCATTTTTTTTTTTTTTTACACGAAATGTATACAGACCACCGACTGTCAGAATCTTTTCCCTTTACCAAATTGGGTTAGTGGGAACCAATAGCCATGGGAGATGGGTTGTTTTTGCGTTTCTGTCACTTCCCCATAATATAATTTGAAAGACGGCTTTAGAAAAAAGTGTCTAATACGGCGGTGCGGGAGTGTCGCCTCTGAAAAGCGACACAAACGAACGCGCGATTTAAGTGCCGTGACTGGACTGTAGTTGCAGATTGTGTTCGTATCTGTGTGAGTTCCTCTTATGTTATACAGCTTTTGCCTTCAGCTTCACCTTTACAAGCCTCGGTTCGTTTGGGACTCAAACCTGATCGGCTGTGAGAGTAAAGGGCTTTGTATATACCGGCGGACAGTCAATTTTTCATCAGAGTCATTTTGTGTGTCAGAAAAAAAAAAATCCGATTGTACGACCGAATAGTTTTACAAAGTGTGTTCAAATACAAAAAAAACAAAAAAAAAGGCAAATGGCAACTCGACCAGTGATGGGTAATGATATTCTTAGGCCGCTCCCATCCCTGATCGATCCCTATTGATTGTTGGTCAGGATTTGTGACGTCACAAACTTGACGTAATGTCAGAAGCGACAAATAACCACCAATAGTGTTTTACTTTCTTATACAGAACTACAAACATGGTCGCAATTTGTCGATCACAATATTCAAGAGAATTTCACTACACTAGAAAGACACTCTTTTCAAACAATTATAATTTCGACTATGTATTTTTGATCACCTCGCACTCTGCGTCTTTCCAGGGAGTGTAAATTGAGGTTACTAAGCCTCTCTTCGTAAGGTAAATTTCTGAGCCCATGTACCATTTTTGGTCATTATCCTCTGTATTGATTCTAGCAAACTGGTGTCCATTCTATACAACGGATACCAAAAATCTACCGCATAGTCAAGGATGGGTCTAATTAACGCTATATCGAGTTTAAAAATTACCTCTACACTTCTATTCGTAGCCGTCCTAGGAAGACCATATTAAAAAATACCCAAATACCAATAGAAACAGAAAGAAATTACTACACATATTAAACAATATAGATATATCAAAAAGAATCAAATATAGAACTATATACAAACAAATAGATGCATAAATCAAACAATAAGTGCATACACATATAGGAAAAACATTCTAAAACGTAAAGTAATACTCACATAATTCACTACAATTTTTTTTAAATCAACATAACTGATGGATTCAGCAGAATCGACATATATAGACGTAAGGTAATAAATACACGTATAAGTGAATCCACAACCCAATCTTCTAATCCACATAGATCAACGTAAATAACTATACATATCAGCCAACATCTATATACAAACAAACGAACACATACAAATAGACATACACTTAGTACGAAAATAGAGATAGAATTCAATACACAATACTAAGCAATATATAAATACATAAATTCCCAGAAATATATAAATCAGTAATTACATATAACGTTACATGAATAATAAGATAAACAATCACATTCAGATAATAATAACCTCAGAACTATACTCCATTGAGTGCAAACATAATACCTTTAAAATACATTACTTTAAACTTAAAGTTAGATTGCACAAACTTCCGTGCATTTCACCTGAACATATAAAATCCTCTCACATTACCAATTCATCTCTGATGCGATGTAACTCTGACAAACAAAACCAACATGAAATAGAGCCTCGCACAAATTTCAAGAAAGACATATTCTCAAGATAAAATAACAAAACTTTCCACACAATTATAACCAGTCACTATTTCATACCACAAATAATAATAAAAGCCCATGCACCATACGAAATGCCTCTATCTCAAACATACATTGTTTTAGACTACATTAA
>NC_134778.1:6346759-6351759 GCF_046742065.1 Oratosquilla oratoria
TCATACTATTGTCGACATTCTCGTGCAAAGCTCTCTGGTATTCTTAAATTAGGTCACTTTTATTCCACATTAAGAGACTCCTTTTCACTGTGTTTACATTCAGGAATTTCATATCTGACCTCATTAGAGGACGATATAGTCTCTTGACCATGCAAAAGCCTTTGTTCCATGTACGCTTCAACTTGTATATGCTAAAACTTCCAAGCAGCTACGTAGTTTCCCCCTGTTTGGTTTCCTTTGATGGGATTGTGGTTTGGCTTTGCTGGCTTTTGTAAATAGATCTAATTAAACGTGAATTCAAATACTCTTTTGTACATATATTTCCTTTCTATGTTTTGATCCAGGTTTTCTATTACATACATATTAATGTTTTATGTTACTTATTGCAAATGGGATCTAATCGGATGTGTATTCGAAAACATTGTTTTGTATATATGAATACGTTTTATATCAGAATAGGCTTTCTTTGGCTCTATGCGCAGTTGCCAAGCATTGTTTTTGATTACATACTTTCTTGTATGTTTTATACAATTTCTTTTCCAAAGCCTACTTTCATGTGTTTCGGAATTCATGTTCTTTGTCTATAGATGTCTGTATTTCAACACTTCAACTCTTCTCTACATTACTTTCTTCCTCTTGTTTATTTCTCAAGAAGAGTCGTTCTTTACAATCATATTTTTGTAAGTATGTATTGAATATAAATTGCTCTACCTCTCGTTGCAAATTCTCCAGACCTTTGGACTTTTTCGTGTCTATACCATATACATAGTTGTCTCCTTTGAAATTCAAATGAACTTTCAAGGTCTACGCATTTTCTTCCCAATACGGACAAATGAAAATATACATTCTGCAGACTAGCCAATACAAGTGTCTTTGGTATGTCTATTAGTTTTAGTGTATATTTCTTTACTCATCCAACTAATTATTGTTTCTCTATCATTCCTCATTCATTGTTGGTTAATTAATACATTACTACTCAATAATCACTGCAAATCCAGGTTTACCTATGTTTAGTTAATGTTAATCTTTTTTTTTATACCTTATATTTTACTTTCATTAGGTAGGTAGATGTACGTATTATGCCTTCCTGTGTTGGTTCTATCCAAGTAAATTAGAAATTTTGTTTTTAAAAGAGGACAAATGGGTGTTGGGGTGGGGGTGGGATGGGTGTCGATTGGGTGGATGCCGTGGCCGGCTACCGTCCTTATAAGGGGAAAATGGGTGGAGGGCACGGCTGATAGATAGGTAGGTGGAGATAGATAGACACATAGGTAGATGAAGATAGGAGGGTGGTAAAGTAACACACAAGTCAGAGCTGATTTTATTCCTCTAACGTTTCGGCATTACATCTTCTTCAGAGAGACTACAAAGTACATGGGATTACAAGATTACATATCGTCTGGAGGGTGCCTCCTAGTTGTTGATCTGGCAGACGACTTGTCCGCTCTAAGCCCCGCCTCCTCATTTTTCCCGTGGCCAATCGTGTATTGCTAATTCCGCACCTATTTTAGACCAGCTGATGAATCCTTTTCTATTATTTATGCAGTCTTCCTTGTTTATATAAGCTGCTTCCATTACTTTTCTGATTTTCTTGCTCATTCCTGTGTGGATTGTTTTCACATTATGCTCGTAATCCCATATACTTTGTAGTCTCTCTGAAGAAAGTGTAAAACCGAAACGTTAGATGAATAAATTCAGTTCTGACTTGTGTGTTTCTTTACCACCCTACTATCTTCATCTTTCCAGATGGATAATACACATAGGTAGATATGCATACATGGAATGAAGGCTAGGACTTTAGACCATATCCTCGTACTGTTATTACACTCTAGCTAGAGATTCAGCCTTCGTCTGTCTAATCACATCCAGAGATCTCGAAAGAAGGTCTTAGGACATGAACACAATGTACATCCAATCTAGTTTAGAGTTTTACTTCAACGGAATTATATTATTTGGATTTAGATGAAATAAATCCAGTGTGCAGATCACTGGGCTACTTTATGTACTAATTAGTTTCAAGATTTGCAGCCCAATATTCTGCAATTCCGTACTTCTCTTGTATCTTATCTTTAGCCATTGCTCGGTTTGCGTAGTGGCGATACATGAATGTTGCTATTGGATCTTTATTAACATCACGCGTTAACCCTCTAGCGGGAATCAAACCTTCCATCTAAATTTTGGCCTTCAGACTCTGACGAACTAATCTAGTCAGTCAACATGCGACAGTAATAGGCTGCCACTTATATATATATATATATATATATATATATATATATATATATATATATATATATATATATATATATATATATATATATATATATATATGTATACATATATATACAATGTCCAGAACGCTACAAACAAAGCGTGATCCGATCACTAGTGAACCGAGCCTTCTCCCACAGCAGTACATGGAAAACCACGAACAACGAACTCCAACGTATAACAACACAACTTGTCAACAACGGCTATCCACAACACTCCATCGAATCCATTATCAAAAACAAGATGAACTCCTTTATCGGCCAACCAACACCCACAAACACCAATATACCAACACTGGACCTGTACTACAAAGGACATATGAACACCGGCTACAAAGAAGACGAAAGAACACTTCAAAATATTATCACACGTAACATTCGACCCAACAACCCAGACACTAAGATACGCCTAATCGTATACTACAAAACCTCCAAAACACACACCCTGGTTATTAAGAACAACAGCCAGCCCCCCAACCCTCCTCTACAAGAAGTCAACGTCGTGTATAAGTTTGATTGCCCTGTCGGTGATTGTCAGCACCGCACCTCCTCATACATTGGCATGACTTCTATGACCCTCTCCAAAAGACTCTCATACCACCTCCAGAATGGCGCCATCAAAACACATATGACAAAAGAACACAAAATCACCATCACCAGACAAACACTAAACGAAAACACTAAAATAATCTACAAAGCCCACGTCCCACTTCGCCTTAAGATGGCCGAAGCAGTGAAACATATACATCGAGAAACCTTCCATTAACATACAACTCATGCCCACAACCACACTCCCAAGCAGTAGACGCACATAACACAAACAATAACACCCCTTTCCACAATCCACAAGGAAGTTGCTACTTCCACGTACGCAGCGCTACGGATCACGGCTACATGAAATGACCTCTCCCAGTGTTCGGCCAATGTACGGCCTGTATTTAAACCCATGTAATCACCAACTATTGTTACTCCCTCCCTGAGGATGACCGAGTAAGGTCGAAATACGTATAGGAGAATTAAAAAAGAGAAAACCGCACCCAATGTCTTTTGGACACCTTCTCAGCTATTTGGAACCACCACAGAAACTTGTTGCACGAGAGAAATTAAAGCTCCAATATAAACTCAACAACGCCATTGTCGCTGTAGATTTCTTGAAATCATGTATACAACATGGCCTCCTACCAAAATTCACATATCGTCGCCAGGCCAGCAGCCGGAGAATCAACCCTCAAGATAGGCTATCCTACTTGAAGGAGGAACTGCAGGCGAAGGAATCGCTACTCCAGCAACTGCGAGCAGAGTATCATAATACCTGTTCAAAATGGAACAACACCGATGACATCCAACAAGACATCAAAACCTCCATCGAAACAGCACTCCTAAATATGTCTGATAGACATATTCTAGAAGCCAGAAGAAGGGTCGGCCGCAAACTTGCCAACTTATACGGCGGCACTGTCTCCATCCCGAGATCTAAGGATCAATTCATAAACCTCAGCAGCGCTGAGCTTACAAAAGAGCAAGTTGAATTCCTTAACCTTGGACTCAACTGCCACTACATGTCCAAGCCCTACCACCTCCACAAGAAAATCGAAATGGAACTGCTCCTAGACAATATACACCAACTAGAAAAAGAGAAAAAGATTACTACAAACCCCAATCTAACATCTGAAATATGTGCTGAAGTCAATAAACGAAGAGGACACCACAATACCTCCCTACTCACATCCCCTCTTCGGAAAGCAGCCAAGGAACTGAAAGAGCAGGATAATATCGTCATACGTAGGGCAGATAAATCTTCCATCTACGTCCTACTTGACAAGGAAGAATACGTCGGAAAGATGAAAACCATACTAGATGACACCAACAAGTTCAAAATCATCACAACTAACCCCACCCTGGATCTGAGAAAGAAACTCAACAAGATCATCAGAAAAAACAACATAACAGCAGGCACCACCAAACTTCCCCTAGTCGAAGGAGACCACAAACTTGGATATGCCTTTGGGAATGTTAAAACGCACAAGCCTGGAAACCCCCTCCGCCCTATCATCAGCCAAACACCTACAGTTACCTACAAACTTGCCAAACGCCTTAACTCTTTAATAAACCCATACATCCCAACCTCCTACAGCCTAAAATCGTCGCAGGAATTCCTCACCATCCTTGAATCCTCCCAACCAGTAGGGGTCATAGCCTCATTAGATGTCGAGAATCTGTTCACAAATGTGCCAGTAAAAGAGACTATTGACCTCATCTGCCAGAGTATCTACCACAAGCCCAACTCAACACCCCTCGCCGTCCCTGAAGCAATCCTCCGAGAACTCCTTGAAATCTGCACGATGGAAGCTCCCTTCTATGGTCCAGATGGGAAAATGCGCATATAGGTAGACGGCGTGGCAATGGGATCCCCCCTTGGACCACTCTTCGCCAACTTCTATATGGGATCCATCGAAGAGAAAGTCTTCAACGACCATCCTGACATGCAGCCCTGTATCTACGCCCGGTATGTTGACGACATTTTTATTAGCGCAAAAGATTCCCAATCTGTAACTCAACTCTCACACACATTCAAGAAACATTCAACCCTCAATTACACCTATGAACACCAACGCAACGATGGCACCCTCCCATTCTTAGATATACTAGTAGGCACAGCCTCAGATCGATTCACGACTGAAGTCTACGTCAAAGACACTAACCTCGGTTTCTGTCTTAACGGCAGTAGCGAAT
>NC_134778.1:6359259-6364259 GCF_046742065.1 Oratosquilla oratoria
CGTTTTATACAGTGGCACAATCACTAAATACGAAGGTACAATATTTGCTATTAATTTCTTTCTTTCTTTTTTTCTCTTCTTCCATCCCTCTCAACTGTATTAGTAAATCTATTTTTTCTCATCGTGCATTTGTAATCATTCTCCTCTTCCTCTATTTCTTTGCATTTCCACTATGAATTTCAGTCAACCCTCGAGTATTTCCCCCTTCCTGGTTCAAGAGTTTCTTCGCAATGAAGGCGAAGACCTCTTTATAGACCAAGAAATGTTTTCGATTAATCTATGAATATTCAGTCGGACAAAACGTATTGTTTTGACAGGATTTCCTTTCTTTGTAAACATCTCTAGCAAACGCTACAAATGTAACCCTCGGCCTCGATTTTCACAGCAATTTTCTCTCGACGATTTTTTTTTTGTCATAATAAAAGAGGCTTACATTGCATATAAATAGATCATATGGCAAAATTTGTCATTTCATGCACCTGGTAAATATAAAAAGGGTACTTCACTGTTAACTTTGATTTTGAAGAAATCATCACACGAAAAAAGTAAATTTTATAAAAAAAAAAATCACTGTAGATAGTACTCATTTATACTTTTTTTTTTCTAAGTCACTTTGATGACCTTCAGAATATTCCGTAAAACGAACCGTAATGCCAACTTCATACCATATATTTACAGCTGATAAGAAACTTCTTAGACTTAGTACCATAGACACCTTCCCCCCCCCAAAAAAAAAAAATATATATATACATATACATACACACACACACACACACACACACACACACACACACACACACATACACACACACACACACACACACACACACACACACACACATATATATATATATATATATATATATATATATATGTGTGTGTGTGTGTGTATATATATATAAAACAAAATGAAATAAATAAGTGAATAAATAAAATAAATTAAATAGATGAATGACTAAATATACAGATAAATAAAAGAATAATAAACAAGTAAATAAATAAATAGATAAATGAATAAATAAAGAGTTGTCGTGGCATTATCTCTCAATAAATAAACAATCATATCATAAATACATAAATAGAACAAAATAAATAAAGAAAATCCCCTTACAAGGGAGGTAGCCAAAAATCAAAGGCATAAAATCCACTCCCACCCATTCCATCCCCACATACTCCATTCCCATTCAGTACCCTTTTACCGTTCATTGCCTCTGAATTCTATCGATTACCCACTTGGCTAGATACATTCGATTCTTGACACCGTTACTTTCATATAAGTAAATACATAGCCATCTTTTATCCACAGCAAATAAAACAAAACAAGTAAATAAGACAGTATCTTCGAAATACAGATTCTGCACAAAATAAGATTTGATGAAAACAGTAAATAGAAATTTTACTCATGTATAATATGTGACTAACCTGGGATAGCCTACAACAGAATAAATTCTAAATTCTGAGGTATGGTATATTCACTCCCTATCATATGACTTCTCGAAGGGAGTGGAAAAACCCTTATTATAATCGAACCACCTATCCATAAAAATAAAAATAAATTTATGTGGACAGTCGCATCACATGAGCTAAAGTGAATATTAATCCATACTTTCTGTGCATAAGGTTCCTTCCAAGTGAATGGTAGTAATCTCAACTCACATTCCCACTATCACGAAATTGAAAGACAGTTATTATTATTATCATTATTATTATTATTATTATTATTATTATTGTTGTTGTTGTTGTTGTTGTTGTTGTTGTTGTTGTTGTTGTTGTTGTTGTTGTTGTTGTTGTTGTTGTTGTTGTTGTTGTTGTTGTTGTTGTTGTTGTTATTGTTTGTTGTTGTTGTTGTTGTTATTATTATCATTATTATTATTATTATTATTATTATCGTTATTGTTATTGTTATTGCTATTGTTATTATCATTATTATTATCATTATTATCATTATTATCATTATTATCATTATTATCATTATTATCATTATTATTATTATTATCATTATTATCATTATTATCATTATTATCATTATCATTATTATTATTATCATTATTATTATTATCATTTGTATTGTTATTCATATCATTATTCATATCATTATTATTATCATTATCATTATCTTTATTACTATTATTATTATTATCATTATTGTTATTGTTATTGTTAATATTATTATTATTATTATTATTATTATTATTATTATTATTATTATTATTATCATTATCACTATCATTATCACTATTATTATCATTATCATTATTATTATTATTATCAATCATTATCATCATTATTATCATTATCATTATTATCATTATTATTATAATTATCATGATTATTATTACTATTATTATTATAATTTTTATTTATTTTTGATTTATCATTATATATATATATATATATATATATATATATATACATATATATACATATATATATATACAGATATATATACAGATATATATATATATATATATATATATATATATATATATATATATATATATATATATATATACATACATATATTGCATACGACCTAGTTATGCACCAAAAGGTCTCCTGTCTGCTTGCACCGCCTTTGTAATTCTTTGTAATCCTTTGTCAGAAATCCCTTGGCAGGGGAAGCCCTGTCAGTTGTGACAAGCCGCTATGTTTTTTAGGCCGACGTTTGGATTGCTTCCCCCACCAAACGCCTTTAGAAAACATATCCCGGGCTATTTTTTTTTTTTTTTAATAATGACAGAAAAGGGTAGCTAGCGAATATTTTGTTTTAGAGCATATTTTGATATAAACAGAAAACTGAGATATGATATAGAATAATGGGCAGGTAACATTTTTCGAGCTGCATTTTCAACAAAATTGAAGATATATCCACCAGTCTCCAGTTCAGAGTCAACGTCCTATGGACTATCAAAATAGTCATCATGGACCAATAGAGTCTCGGTTTGGACCCACTGGATTAGGGGGAAAACAGGAATACATAATGCATTTACCAAAAAGCCTTTTCCCTTTTATAAAGGAGATGGCCGATTGAAAACCTATACCCATTCTACATACATCATACACTTCCAAAAAAAAAAAAAAAATGTACTGTCCCTCCCATGAAGGCCTACCCTCTCTCCCGACACACTGTTCGGATCAGAAGCAATGCAGCAAGACACAGTGCCTCCACAGCACAGCCCGACATCCAGTGCTAGTTCAGTTTAATCAATTACAGGAATATTAGAAACAAAGTTTAAAACCAAGAAGTACTAAGTTGTGTTCGAGTATATAACCTTTGTCCTACGTGCTTAGACAGCCGGGTCAAGTAGCCATCACAAGTGCCTGTTGGGGATCGACCTCTGTTCCTTGGAGATATGAGGCATGCGCGAGGCTCAAGCCACTATGAGTGCAAACAAAATACCTCCACGCATTCTATATCGGCGTGGTAAAGCGTCTCGTACACGGTAGTAATGAAGTAATACTAGCCTTTATGAAGTTCTTGTAGGTCCAGGCACCAAGACCAGCAGGCCTCAGGGCAGCCGCTGGAAGAGTGCCAGAAGACTATAGCATACTTGCATGCCAGGCTGCAACTATGGTGTAGAGATAGTTTTCTGCATCTAAATCTTTTTTCTGCGTCTAAAAATAATAACATTTTCGATATTCGAAAACGAATTTCTTTTCGAAAGCATACTGGGACTTCAGACATTCAGACTTCAGACTTCAGACTCCTGGCATTCGGGATCCTCTAGAGCAACGTTTCTGAACCAGAATTCCCCCAAAAACCTAAGGTTCCGCAAAAGGTCCCTAAGGGTTCCACGAGAACAAGTGAGATAAGCTAATGCACTTTTGATTTTTTATTTAATTTCATATATGTAACATAATTAAACACACACGACATATTCTTGGTTATTGTAATAATGTAATATAGACATTATCCTATCTAACCTATCAATACGATGAAAATAAAATGAGAAAGATATGGTATATGTTTTTTTTTTTTTTTTTTTTTGCGCAGTGGTTTCTTGAGACATGCAATCTATTTTAGAGGTTTCGCAAGGGTAAAAAGGTTGAGAAACGCTTCTCTGGAGTCTAGACTTAGGAACTCCATTGTAAATATTGGAAATTAGATATTTTCAATAGAGGGAAGCATCTGTAACTGCCATTCACCTCTAGAGCATCGTAAGACATATAATAAGAATTATCAAAGCTAATATCAATCTATTTCAATTCGATGACGCCTTTGTTATAAAAGAATAATAATCTCGAATAAATTCTTGTGCATATACTCTTCACCAAATCTGCAAAAAGAAAGGCTTACTTATATGTCAACATCCCTGACAATCATACGGAACTGTTGTCGTAAATGTACGGGTACTTTATCTTACACAATTCACACAGAACAACTGCATGTCGCTAAGGGGATTTCGGCAGGGTAAAGTTTAACCCATTCAACTCCGATGACAAGATGTCTTGTCATTTGGTCAAATAAAACAAAAAATCATAAAACACCAAAATGTTTGATCAAACACCAGAAAAATATGACGTCAATCCTCGCTTCGCTCGCAGCGAAGCGAGGATTGACGTCATATTTTTCTGGTGTTTGATCAAACATTTTGGTGTTTTATGATTTTTTGTTTTATTTGACCAAATGACAAGACATCTTGTCATCGGAGTTGAATGGGTTAAGGCAAAACTGGCTACACACCTTCTCAAGTACATTAGTCTCCGTTGCGGTGGCTTTCGCAAAAGTATTGGAACTTATGTCTGTGCTCTGGTGCCCAGTGCGTGTTCTAGTCTTGAAAAATTCGACTAATGACCCAGACTTTCTTTGCCTTCTGAATAAGCTTGCTTCACGTGACCACAATATACCTGAGTTATTATGCCTAAGTTGCCTTGTCATCCACTACTAAGAAGAGAGCGCATTACTGGTGAGTGATGAGAATGATGATTTTCAAAGCTTTAGTCGATACACGCTCTGCGAGGTGACTATGCGTGTTAGACTTTGAGAGAAGCAAGGGATG
>NC_134778.1:6369259-6379259 GCF_046742065.1 Oratosquilla oratoria
TATTGCTGGCAGAATGCATTGATTGTAAACTTTACGTTCACCACCTGGCGTAAATGATTATACTCTTCAACTTCTTCAAAACTCTCAACATCGATTATACTCGTAATCTCTTTACTTTGAAATTTCGTGTTGAACACCACTTTGGTTTTACTCTTGTTTAGATCACTCAGCATATATTGCAAGTATTCTGCTCTTTTTAAATAAGAATAATGTCATCAACAAATTTTAGGTAGTTCATATATTCGCTATTAATTTCCAAACCTTTCTCCTCCCAACTCAGTCTTCTGAAAATCTTTTCCAAACAAGCTGTAAATAATTTGGGTGAAATGGTATCACCTTACCGTACTCATTTCTCGATCTTGATCTTTTCTGTATCTCTATGTAGTCGAATTATATATAGCGGCACCTTTCTCACAAATCTTTTCTAGAACCCTTACGATCTGTTCGTTTGTACCCTGTTTAGGTAACGAGTTTAGTATTACTATTTGTTCAACCGAGTCAAAGGCTTTTTCGTAATCTACAAAATCTAAACAGAGAGGTATATTGTATTTTGTCGTTTTGTCGATTAGTTGGTTTGCCTGCAAATGGTCTAGAGTCGAGTATCCGCTTTTAAAGCCTGCCTGCTTTCTCGGTTGTTTTCCATCTAAAACTTGACTTTCTATTTGTAAGGATCTTGGAAAATACTTTATACATATTTGATAGGATGCTAATCGGTTGATAGTTACTAAGGTCCTTCTGGTCTCCTATTTTATGAAGCATAATCCCTAAAGCATTGCACCATGAATCAGGAACGCTTTCTTGACGTAAGGACAAGGTGTACAACTGAGCTTACTTAATATGAATTTCTTTCCCTATGTCTTTCAAGAGATCTATCGATATACCATCTTCCCCAGATGCTTTTTCTCGTTTCATATTTTCTAGATCAAATTCTGCTTCTTCCTTTCTAATCTCTGGTACACTACTAACGTCTATGGATGAATTTATTGACTCAACTATGGTCTTCGATGAGTAAAGCTCTTGGTAAAATTCTTCTATTCATTTTACCATTCTGTTTCTGTATTTAATGATTTCTCCGTTTCTATCTTTCAAACATATTATTTGCTGTCTTCTTAAAGCTTGTATATATATATATATATATTTATATATATATATGTATAAATATATATATATATTCGTGAAGAGCTGGAGTCCAGGAACCATTTTTGGTTATATGTATATGCATATGCATACTCGTATGTATATCTATGTATATGTATGTGTATAAGTACACGTGCATATGTATATGCATACATATACGAGATGGTTGGAGGAAGAACAAGCGAAGATGGGCTGGAACTCCTTTATTGTAAAAATAAAGGAATTCCAGCCCTTCCTCGTTTGTTCATACTCCACCCACCCTCTCATCTGTGAAATTCATTCATTCAGTATACGTATATGTATGTGTATATGTATATGTATGCGCATATGTATATGTACATGTATATGTATATATATATGTATATGTATATGTATGTATATGTATATGTATATGTATATATGTGTATATATAAATGTATATGTACATGTACATATACATGTACATGTACATGTACATGTACATGTACATGTATATATATATGTATATTCTGTTAAAAACGACAGCAAATGAATTATTAATTAGTTTTTTCCGTGAGCTCTCAAGCTTGCGAAAAGTAGATTTTTGGTAGGGGGAAAGGGAGTAAATCAAATTTCCAAAATTCATAGGAAACACAAAAGTACAGTACACAATAAACACAATACAAGAAATACAGCAAAAAACAAAATACAAGCACAACAAATTAGATATCAAGACGTTTCGCAGATCTTTCTGCATCCTCAGTTGAAGTGAAAAGAAAGGGAAAGGGAGCATATTTTAAATGAAATGGGAAGCACGGGGAGAAGTCACCGTGTTGCAACTGGGGGAAGTCACACGCAGGACCACGAACACTGGGAGAGATCACAGGTTGGCGGAAATGGTACTCGGGGAGGTCACTCCCGGGTTCGGCGCCAATCTGCTTCTCAGTCTTTGGGAACGACGTATGGTAGGAAGTTCTTCCCTTTCGCGGGGAATGGGGAGCCTCTGTGGAGGAGACCCCGATGTCTTGGGATTGTCCATCTGGCTCCTCCGAACAGGTTTCATGCTAGGGAGGAGGGCGAAGTCATTTACCTGCCTATTAATGGCAGGTTGCAGCTCCTTTATCCAGATGGCTTCCAAGATAGCCAAGCGCTGTGGGTCCTCTTCTTTTGCCACAACTTCGGTGTTTTTTACCATAGTCTCCCTATCGAGGTGGCGTCGATGCTGGGTCCAGTGGTGTTGCTTGGGTCCTCCGTGTTGCAAGTGCATGGTGATTCTTCACTTGCAACACGGAGGACCCAAGCAACACCACTGGACCACTGTATTGTGTTTATTGTGTACTGTACTTTTGTGTTTCCTATGAATTTTGAAAATTTGATTTACTCCCTTTCCCCCTACCAAAAATCTACTTTTCGCAAGCTTGAGAGCTCACGGAAAAAAACTAATTAATAATTCATTTGCTGTCGTTTTTAACAGAATATGCCTCAGAGAGAATCTCCTGCCACGCTTCACCAATATATATATATGTATACGTATATGTATATGTATATATGTGTATGTATATGTATATTCATATGTATCCGTATATTTGTATAGACATATATATATATATATATATATATATATATATATATATATACTGTATATATATATATATATATATATATATATACCGTATATATATTCATATGTATACGTATATGAATAGATACATCAACTGATAAAAATCTACCACCGATTATAATCAATGAGTGTGAGATAATGGAAGCATTTGGAGATCCCACAGAGCTCTTTGGAGCAAGTTTTTTATTTGTACAAAAGCATTTAACAACGTTTTACCCGTAACACCAGACATCTTCAGGTAGAACGGCTGAACCCCAGAAGTGCCTCAAGGAGCTCCGTGGGTAGCTTCAAATACATATATGTATCTCACGAATATTGTGCTATATATTGATTAATGAATGGTCATTTCTTATCATTTAGTATATGTATACATATGCGTATATACCCTGGGATATAGTCAGTCTACCTGAAGATAACCTGCGGGCTAAACGTATGCAAGTTCATTTCAACACGGGAAATATATATATAAAAGAGAGAGAGAGAGAGAGAGAGAACGCGGAGGAAAGGTCGAGAGAGAGAGAGAGAAATAGGGAGAGGGAAACACAACTTTTCTTTTCTAATGTACAGACCATTGATTTATATGAGGGGATTGGCTTTCCTTTTGAAATTTTTCATATGTACGTATTGCACTGCGATATGTGTTGAAAAAAGTAAAAGCTCCATTCCATACACACACACACCGTTCTCTTTGTTCTTACACAAATACAATCAGAAAAAGTGGCAATAAGCTCGAGTAAAAAAAAAAAAAACACGGTTTAGCCTTGCATGGCTTTTTCTTCCTGTGAGACGAGAAAGAAAAAGGATTTTTTTTTAATGTAAATATATAAATAAGTAATGCTTTATATACTCACTCTTTACTTTTTATAGAAAAAATAATTAATATTTGAGAGAATGCTTCCATCTACATTGGACTCACTCAAAAAATTTCTAGCTTAATCTCCATCTAGTTGCTCCACCTTGTCTTGGTTCTAGTCCCCTAACTTCCGATCTGCAGCCTGGAAATTAGACTTTCCTCCGTTTCACTAGTTACAATGCCTGTCTATTTCAGTGTGCGAACCTTTGACCTATTTCTTGTTTGAAACCCTCAAAGCCATTCATTCAGTCTCCCTCAGGTACGAAAGCATAAGCCTCAGTCTGAATCTGACCGCATGGTCTTGAGAGACTTCAACTCTCTCTCTCTCTCTCTCAAAAAAAATCTTAATCAACATGTTATTATCGAGACCTGGCTCAATCACATTGTCCGCTGCAAGTAACAGTAAGTTACAGAATCGTGTTTTTTTTTCCAAGTAACGTCCCTTTCAAAACAATTTAGGTTTAAAAAAAAAAATCACAAAATACCAATCTCGTCATTCAACTATGACTGATGCTATGTGGTTTCTTTATAGATATAATTTGCTACAGTTGACAATGAGGTTTGGGTATAGAATGTTGTTCCTTAACTTCATAAAGGAGGTACTATTCGTCACATCATGTATTTTATTTTGTTTGAAATGACGGAGTAAATTTTTTCGCTATAGCAGTATTGTTATGTATATATATAGTATACACATATGTGTATACATATATACATATATGTATATATATACATGTATATATATATATACACATATATATATATATACATATGTATATATACATATGTATATGTATATATACATATATGTATATGCATATATATATATGTATATATCTATATACATATATGTATATGTATATATATATATGTATGTATATATATATGTATGCATATATATATGTATACATATATATATATATATACATGTACATATATATATATATAAATATATATATATGTATGTATATGTATGTACATATATATATATATATATATATATATATATATATTGTCAGTGTATTTGGGCAGGAGTTTTTCTCTAATGCATGTTTCATTAAAAGTGATGGCTAGTTGTGCATTAATAATTTTCTTAATGGTATTTTCCATATACCTTATTAAGGATTTGTTTTCCTTAGGAAGGAAATTTATGACTTGGCTGTATGTAGTCATATTAGCTAGATCGCGATTTCGGGTTCAAGACCCTTCTTCAGTAGCTATAGGGATAAGAATTAATCCGAAGATTCTAGTAAAGATCTAAGTTTTATACTAGAGTTCATATACTTGCTAATCACTGGGGGAGGTCACCTGGTATTACGGGCAGGGACGAAATGTCACGTGCGCTAGGGAGCCTCCGGGTTTGTGTTGTGGCGGAATGTGGCGTTTTGTCTCGTAGTTGGACGAGTGGGGTTTTGTCTCGTATTGGCGTTTGTGGTGTTATGTCTCATGTTTTTATTTGAAACGGTTTGTCTCATGCTTGGAAGGGCTCTAAGGTCTTCTGCTTGTACATTTAGGTTTGGGCTCAACTCTTTAATATACAACGCTTCCAAAATTGGGAGGCGTCTATCGTCAGTACATATATCCAAAATCTCGGTGTTTTTCTCTAGTGTCTCTCTTGCTAGTGTTATGCCGTGGGCTTCTCTTAAGTGATTTTTAGGGGCTCCAGATGTCAGGTGGTATGAGAGGCGACGGGATAACCTCATTGTCGTCATGCCAATATAGGTGGATGGGAGGGCTTCACAGTTCCCTCGTGTACATGTGAACCTATAGATGACATGTGATTTCTGAAGTTCCTTTCTCTCTTGTAGGGGGCTGTTTCTAATAAGAAGGTGGCTAGTTTTCTTAGTTTTATAATAAATCACTAGATTTAGTATTTTTTCTGGATTGACTGGTTTAATGTTTCTTTTTATAATTTGTTTCATAAGGCGTTCATCTTCTTTCTAAGCTGACGAAAAAGTGGATTTATAATATATGTTGATTTTCTCTTTGTTTTGTTTATCATTGTTGTTGTTATGCCAGCCGTCCATTATTTTCTTTGTTTGAAAATGTATCTCTTTTTCATTGAAGCCGTTATTGATCAGAACTTGAGTGGAACGTTCGATTTCATCATGCACTTGTGTCCATGTGCTGCAGTGAGTTAGTGCTCTTCGAATATAGGCACTGATGGTAGAGTCCTTATATCTTTGTGGGCACTCACTGGATCCATTAAGGCAGTGTCCAGGGTTAGTGGGTTTTGTGTACACTGTTGTATTAAAAGAATTCTCATTTTGTTTCACTAAGAGGTCGAGGAAGGGTAAAGCTCCGTCAATGCTATCTTCCATAGTGAAAGTGAGTTCAGATGTCTCTTGTAATAGGTGGCGGAGTTTTTCAGCTTCATTGCTGTTATTGGTTTTAATGAAGACATCATCAATGTATCTACAGTAAATATCTGGCTTTTCTGTTTTACTGAATACTTCTTCTACGCAGCCCATGAAGAAGTTTGCCATTAATACTCCAAGGGGGGATCCCATTGCAACTCCATCAATTTGGCAATATTTGTTTCCACGGGGGCAAGTGAACGGGACTTCTTTTGTACAGCATTCAAGCAGTTTACGTAGTGTAAGTTCTGGAATGTATAGTATGCTCCATTCTAACTCCCTACACTCCCGCTACCTATAGTCTACAATCTACATCTGATTTCCTAGACATTATTAAGGCAAACTCTGCTAAAGGTAGAATCGCTTCTCTTGATGTGGAGGGGTTATACACTAATATTTCCGTAGATCGAACAATTGATTACATCATCAACAAAGTGTACCACGAAAACACTACACCTATACTAGACATTCCAGAACTTACACTACGTAAACTGCTTGAATGCTGTACAAAAGAAGTCCCGTTCACTTGCCCCCGTGGAAACAAATATTGCCAAATTGATGGAGTTGCAATGGGATCCCTCCTTGGAGTATTAATGGCAAACTTGTTTTAGAGAAAGTGAAACAGGATGCATATGACAGTTTGTGGGTTGAGTTAACCCTAACAAATGGACAAAAAATGAATATAGGTGTAATATATAGGCCAAAGACATTATCATTAGCAGACGACAAACTGTTATTTCAAGAACTGTCTAGTTTCTGCAACCGGGATTTATTGATAATGGGTGATTTCAATTTTACTGACATTGATTGGATGACCCTTGAACATGGCCATATAGGTAGTCGCTTGATTGATTTTCTTGGTGACAATTACTTAATTCAGCATGTAAAAGAGCCCACAAGATATGGAAACTTACTCGATTTATTGATCACTAGCCGCGAAAGCATGGCAACTGATGTAGAAGTCGGTGAATCTGTTGCAAATAGCGATCACAACTTAGTCAGATTCAAACTCCTAAACAATTTTAGAATAGATACTTGTGCTTCTAAAATACCCGATTTCAGTAAAGCTCAGTTCATAGAACTACGTCAGGAGCTTCAGCTTACAGATTGGGAGGAAAAATTAAACGAAAGGCCTGTAGATCAGATGTGGGAAATATTTCAAAATACGCTCACTAAGATGATTCAAACTTACATTCCTTTTAAGGACAGACGTTCCCCAAATCAGGCTCGCCCAAAGTGGCTCGACAAAGAAACTGAAAAAAGTATTGCTAAAAAGAGACAGGCTTATAAGAAATATAAGTGCTCGGGTGCATCTCATGACTATGAAAGTTATGTATCAATACAGAGAGATTTAAAAAAGACAATAAGAAAAAGAAAACGACAATACGAAATGAACATCGCTGAGAAATCCAAAGAGAATCCCAAAGAATTCTATAGTTACATTAGAGATAAAAAGGTTGTTAGGAATCACATTGGTCCACTATTATCTGCTGACGGTCAACTTGAATATTCAAATGAAGGAATGTGTAATCTCTTAAACAATTATTTTAGCTCGGTATTCGTAAACGAAACACCTCAAAGTGAATTCCAAACTGAAACCTGTGAAAAGTCTGGGGTAAACTTACTCACTACGGTAAATATAATAAAAGAAACAATTAAAAGGTGTATAGACAAACTCAAAGTTAATAAAACACCAGGGCCTGACGGTTGGCATCCAAGAATCTTAAAGGAAATGAAAAATGAGATCGTTGTTCCATTAGAAATTATTTTCAAGAAATCCATCATATCCGGAGATGCCCCAAGAGAATGGAAGCTAGCTAACGTTACTCCCATATTCAAAAAAGGTGACAAAAAGAAACCAAATAACTATAGGCCTATTAGTTTGACTTCGATCGTAGGAAAAATAATGGAAACTATCATCAGAGATGCTATCGAATATCATTTAGAAAGTAACCGTTTGATAAATGATAGCCAACATGGTTTCAGACGGAAACGTTCTTGCGTGACTAACTTACTCGAATTCTACAACACAGTTGTCTCGAATTTTGACAAAAGAAACAATATAGATTTAATATATCTAGACTTTGCAAAAGCTTTTGATACCGTCCCACACGAAAGACTTCTTACTAAATTAGCTTTGCATGGAATAAGTGGTAGCCTATTAGGTTGGACTAGTAATTGGTTGAAAGGTCGAAAACAGAGAGTTGTTTTAAATGGAAAAACTTCTGGATGGAAAAGTGTTGCAAGTGGAGTTCCTCAGGGTTCCGTTCTTGGGCCACTTCTATTCATAGTATATATAAATGATATAGACCATGGACTAAAATCTACTGTTTCCAAATTTGCTGATGATACAAAACTGTGCGGAGTGGCAAATGATCACTCAAACCAATTAGATATTCAAGAAGATTTAGATCAATTACAGCAATGGTCTGAAAAGTGGCTAATGAAATTTAACACAAGTAAATGCAAGGTAATGCACATAGGTAAAAATAACAGCAAGTACGATTACAAGTTATTTGGAAATTCGTTAACAAAAGTGGATAGTGAAAAAGATCTCGGCGTAATTATCAGTAACGACCTCAAATCATCCAAGCAGTGTATTTCAGCCTCTGAGAAAGCAAATAAGATTCTGGGATTGATTGCGCGATCTTTTGATTTCAAAAGTCCATCACTCATTAACAAGCTATATAAATCGTTAGTTCGTCCACATTTGGAATATGCTGTTTCCCTATGGTCACCGAATCTCATTAAAGACATTGACAGACTGGAAAAAGTACAACGGCGAGCCACAAAACTGATTCCAAATATCAAAAATAAATCATACGAAAATCGACTTAAGCACATGAATCTGTTTTCCCTAAAAAAGCGTAGACTCAGAGGTGACTTGATACAGGTCTTTAAGATTTTAAAGGGAATTGACAACATCAAAAGTGACCAAATTTTCACATTGAATGAAAATCAGACAAGAAACAATGGTCTCAAACTGTCCGGAAAGAGATTCAATTTGGAAGTAGGTAGAAACAGCATGTAAAAGAGCCCACAAGATATGGAAACTTACTCGATTTATTGATCACTAGCCGCGAAAGCATGGCAACTGATGTAGAAGTCGGTGAATCTGTTGCAAATAGCGATCACAACTTAGTCAGATTCAAACTCCTAAACAATTTTAGAATAGATACTTGTGCTTCTAAAATACCCGATTTCAGTAAAGCTCAGTTCATAGAACTACGTCAGGAGCTTCAGCTTACAGATTGGGAGGAAAAATTAAACGAAAGGCCTGTAGATCAGATGTGGGAAATATTTCAAAATACGCTCACTAAGATGATTCAAACTTACATTCCTTTTAAGGACAGACGTCCCCCAAATCAGGCTCGCCCAAAGTGGCTCGACAAAGAAACTGAAAAAAGTATTGCTAAAAAGAGACAGGCTTATAAGAAATATAAGTGCTCGGGTGCATCTAATGACTATGAAAGTTATGTATCAATACAGAGAGATTTAAAAAAGACAATAAGAAAAAGAAAACGACAATACGAAATGAACATCGCTGAGAAATCCAAAGAGAATCCCAAAGAACTCTATAGTTACATTAGAGATAAAAAGGTTGTTAGGAATCACATTGGTCCACTATTATCTGCTGACGGTCAACTTGAATATTCAAATGAAGGAATGTGTAATCTCTTAAACAATTATTTTAGCTCGGTATTCGTAAACGAAACACCTCAAAGTGAATTCCAAACTGAAACCTGTGAAAAGTCTGGGGTAAACTTACTCACTACGGTAAATATAACAAAAGAAACAATTAAAAGGTGTATAGACAAACTCAAAGTAAATAACACACCAGGGCCTGACGGTTGGCATCCAAGAATCTTAAAGGAAATGAAAAATGAGATTGTTGTTCCATTAGAAATTATTTTCAAGAAATCCATCATATCCGGAGATGTCCCAAGAGAATGGAAGCTAGCTAACGTTACTCCCATATTCAAAAAAGGTGACAAAAAGAAACCAAATAACTATAGGCCTGTGAGTTTGACTTCGATCGTAGGAAAAATAATGGAAACTATCATCAGAGATGAT
>NC_134778.1:6384259-6389259 GCF_046742065.1 Oratosquilla oratoria
GAAGTTTTTAGACTAAGTTTCTCAAGGAACAAAACACTCTTGACCAGCGTTTCCCAACCTGGGGTGTTAGCATCCCCTGGCGGTGCCAAAATTAATTATAGAGGGTGCTGGGAAGTGATGCACACAAAAAACACATTGATATATGTATCATTGACTACCTAGTTGTACATATTTGACTTGTTCCATACTATTTTATTTCTCTAGGGTGTTCTTATTTCTTCTACAAACAATTTTGTCAATTTGTTTCATTTCTAAGGAATCAAGAAAATTAATCATCAAGCAGTACACTTCACTTTCTTTTATCCTTGTAATAACAAGATGGGGGTGCTGGACTGCTTAGACGTAACAACAGGGGCTGATATGGTCGGAAAAGGTTGGGAAATGCTGCTCTAGACATAGTAAAATGAGATGAAACTAGGGAGTCATTGATGCAATAGAAGACAGAAGAAGATCGTTGAGGAATTGAAGGGGGGTGTGGTGTAGATAGAAAGGAGTGGATATAGAAAGGAGTTGAGATAGAAAGGAATGTAGATAGAAAGGAGTGGAGAAGAATTGTGAACCGGATACGTTGATATGTAAGACAGGTAACTGATATGTTCTCTAAGCTTAATGATCCCCCATCTACTGTGCAATTTGGTCTTAAGACCACCAAACAAATCTAGTCGGATCCGACTAGATTGGGTCGTGTATGTCGGTCGGACAAACAAAAATCAGTACATACGCGATCCAATTTGGTCGGATCCGACCACATCTGTCCGTCGGCCTCAAGACCATATCGTACCGTGGATGGAGGACCTAACAGGAACAAGGTGAGAAGGGAGAAGACTAGAACTTATTCTGGCTGTCAGAGCATATTGTACAGAAATGACGCTTTCAACCACAGCAAAGCGTTAGCAGATATAGAATCCTTCCTCTTTGCCTCGTACTGTATTTAACAATGTTTATACGACTAAGTTTGAGTAGACATTTTTGTCATGCTAATTAGGCTGTGGATACTACATCTCAAACAAGATATCTGTTTACTCCCCATTTTTCAGAACGTTTGTGATTACATTACACACTTGTTTGCCTTCTGAATAAACATTCTACGATATCACTTCACAATTGTCATGTATTTTGCAAAAAAAATCCGTGCTTTGGATCATATTCAGCCAGGTGTACCGTATCAAAGGCTTGCTAAAAAAAATACAGTCAACAGTATTTCCATGTTTATGTTAGCAATATTGCAAGAGGAATCAGAGTAAAACTCGAAAGAGATTTTGCAAACATGATCTATGATGTGTGTGTCCTTGCTTACGTATGCCACCCACGTTCAGCAAGGTGGTTGGCCTGGTCAAGACAAGGAGGGAGAGTAAAATAATAATTCATAGCTTCCAAACCAGGGCCGTTCCAAGTGTTCCATTATTCCCTTTTCTCTCTGTTGCTTTCTTTTGCTCTTTGGATTTTATATATTTTCATCCTTGCTAGCATGACTTGCTTCGTTTTGCTCTCTCTCCTCTGTTTCCTTTCTTTTTCCTTTGTTTTTTTCTTTCTTTTGGTCTCTATTCTCTTTCTCCTATACATAAATACATACACACACACACACGCACGCGCGCACAATAAAAATATGCACTCAAATATATTTGCTGACGTAGTGGTCGTCGTGGAAGTCTCGCGAAGACAGACCTGAGATCGAGCCTCGTTCAGATCTAAAGCAAAAGAATGGTGTGTGTGTGTGTGTGTGTGTGTGTGTGTGTGTGTGTGTGTGTGTGTGTGTGTGTGTGTGTGTGTGTGTGTGTGTGTGTATGTGTGTGTGTGTGTGTGTGTATGTGTATGATGAAGTAGTGGAGTCCCACAAGGTTCAGTCCTGAGTACTTTTGTATATCTTACGGACATAAAGACTGAACGTAATAAAAGAGTCAACAAACTTGTGGAAGACTCTGGAGATAACAATACAGTTCTTTCATTAGCCAATAGATTGCATTAGGACCATAAAATGCTTGATAAACAGACATAAATGTGGAAAGGTCTTATTTGCTGTGCTGTAAATAAATGCCAGTTCTTAACTCACTTTTTCCCGTCGTGTTGTCTAGACAGCTTATTCGACCAAACGCCATGCAGTCCTATTCTGCAGAGGGTTGGAACAAACGCTACAAACAAAAATAGGTTAAAGTTACATTAATTTATCCAATTGCAGCTTTTGTAAAGTTTACATCTTTTCCTCTAGTTACTTTTAGTCGATTTGATTCAGACAAGAAGTACTTGAAACAAATCTGATGACATTTTTGAAACAATTTATTCTATTTAGAATATTCTACTTTCTCTTCATTACTTTCTAAAAACACAAATACAAAATTACTTGCAGGACTAGACTTTCTGTATTCGTACGAGATTATCTGTTCTATAAAACCTCGTGCTTAATTGACTATTTTCTAAAACATCATAAATCAGTTTCGAAAACTGATCTTTTTTGTACTGTAAGTGCATTGCATATTTGCAAAACTCTCACTTTGAAGCTCTTCTTGCTGTAATATCATCCCTCAAAGGGAAGACCTCAGACGAAGGCACCATCTCTATTGATCTCAGGACGAAGCTTAGTCCAACCACAGGAATGAATTTGCTGATAACGTTTCTTGGGTATTGGGCCTCCAGAAACGTTTCGCTGCCAATCATCGCCGAAGGTAATATGTTGTGTATGGGGCCGGGGTGCAGAGGAGTGAATGGGTCAGTCAATAAAGATGGACAACATAGCTAAGCAAACACGAAGTCTTTAATGATTGGTTCCTGAATGTGTCCAGGTATGACTGTGATTAAGGACACTGAATATGTGAATAATATTTGAATATTTGATTTTTTTTTCGAAATTAGGAAGTAGATTAAAGAAAATGCACACCGAAATACTCTTGAAGTCACATACCATCGATACGCGGCATTTTGTTCATTAAAAGAGGATAATATTTTTATGCCATCCTCACATTTCATTGACTGATATGTGTGGTTGATCAGCTCGAAAAATAAGTGAAATATATCAACAAAAACAGATGAAAGTACTTCTAGTTGTTGATACAGTATAGATGAGAGTGACAGTATTACAAGTCATCCTCACATATGTCTGGTTGATCAGCTCGAAAAATAAATGAAATATATCAACAAGAGGAAATGAAAGTACTTCTAGTTGTTGATACAGTATAGATGAGAGTGATAGTATTGGCTTGAATAACAACAAGCCTAACGGAGATGTGACAAAGGAAGTTAGTTAAATCGTGTGGAGGCAACCGGACAAGAATGAAAAGTACCATCCGCTGCGGAAGGTGCCCTGTACAAGCTATAATCCATTCACTGCCAAGGAGTACCACAGAGATGAATGAAACCACTTGACGAAAGCTGGAAAAAAAGTCCCACATGGCAAGGAAGTGGTGTACAGACTTCTCTCTGATTATCGCTAGAAGAATTTATTCAGTTTAAAATGATACTTTATTACTGAAGAGTTCAGAAAAACGTGGGTAATTTAAAAACTCCAGCTATCAAACAATTATACAGATCACTGGTTCACCCTCACTAAGAATATTCTGTTTCTGTATGATCCTCAAATCTCATCATAGACATTAATGGATTGGCCAGAGTAAAGTGGTGAGGGAAAACTCATATCAAATATGAGAAACAAAACTTACGAAAACCGCTTAAATGATTTTAACTTATTTTCTCCTAAAAATGTAGACTCAGACATTCCGGAAACAAAGACAAAGAACATTGTCTTAGTGTTTCGTTATGAATAACAAAATAAAATCTGGTTTATACTTGATACCGAGGCAATCACTATCAAGCCTCTTTTCCACCCATTAGCAAATTAAAACCCTTTTGATATCAATATCTGTCAACAAAGCGTTTAGAAAAACATCAACAACTTATTTTTCTTCAAGCGTATAGTCTAGGAGACGAAGTCTGGTATAGTTTTCGAAACAAGGAATCAGACAACCTTGAGGTAGCCTCTGATCCGTTTTCAAACCGTTTTGATCCTGTTTGAGTGGGCACCAACGACACATCTTCGTTCCCGTTTCGCGCCTTTCTCGCATCTTTTGCCATACTCTACGTTCCTCTGCCTCGTTTTTGCAAACCTCTGCACGATGCAGGTCGACAAGTCAATACCGGAAGGATAATGGTGAGCGAAAGCCAAAGAGAAACGGCATCCATCAGCTTTTCTTTGACCAAGAAGCCTTGTGTGTTTATAATAAACGGAAACACACAAAGAGGGAAAGTGACGGGACATAACAACAAATAAAAACATGATACGAATCTTTTCATAAGGAAAAATGAACAGAAATGAAAGAAATAATAATAAATGAAAATACATGTCACAATTCTTCGTATGCATCCCAGCGTGCAACGTTTGGCACCGAAACCGTCTTGATCCCCATTTGTGATTTCAATATGCACCGACTGTCCAGGCACCTAGGGCATAAGAGATGATGCCTCTTGCAGGAAACTCACTGAGTGTACTATTCATACACTTGTCCTTTTGATGACCAAAGGTTCCTGTAAGCAGAATAGAATTGTCTTACGTTAGCCAGAATAAAATGCTTAAAGGTAAACAGTAGTTTCCAATCATGCGACCACAGTCATAAACCTCGAACCAAGACTACAACACCACTGCTTTATACGCTGTTTATAATGTCTTGATGTCTACTAATTGCTGTACATATATACTTACATATACACCAAAAAGCTCTTTCCCCCTTACTAGGGGGTTGCCTAGCAAAGGATTACAAAGGATTACAAAGGAGGAGCATGCCGACTGGAGACCTTTTGGTCCATAAGTAGGTCGGAATACAAAATAAATAAATAAATAAATAAGTAAATAAATAAATAAATAAATAAATAAATAAATAAATAAATAAATAGAAGATAAATAAATAAATAAATAAATAAATAAATAAATAAATAAATAGAAAATAAATAAAAAATAAATAAATAAATAAATAAATAAATAAATAAATTAATAGATAAATAAATAAATAAATAAA